>NW_007726227.1:819859-825393 GCF_000696425.1 Galeopterus variegatus | reverse complement strand
AAAAAAAAAAAAGAAAAAAAAAAAAAAAAAAAAAGAACGGATGGGAAGTCAGGTGCGAACTTTCCCCAATACTCCCTATTTTGACCTTTCTGCGATTTTTCTGTATGCATATTGTTTTCATTTTTGAAGCCAAACATACTTATAGAGAAGAGTAAACATCAATACATGTTCACAAATTAATAACACTCATGTAACCAATACCTCCCAAGAATCGGAATATTAGCAGCCCCCTAGAAGCTGAAGGGCTCTGTTTTTGTCTGAATTCTTTTGCTGAAAATTATGACTGTGAGGTTCACCCATGTTGTTGTAGACGTAGACTGTTAATTCTCATTGCCGAATAGTGTTCTACTCTGAATACATCGCTATTTATTTATCAGTTCTACTGTTTATGGGCATATGTGTAGTTTCCAGATTTGGCTGATTAGAAACATTCTGATATGTGTCTTTTGTGAAAATACACAGGTATTTCTGTTGGGTGTATTCCTAGAAATGTTCCCTAGAACCCAGCGATTCCACTTCTAGAGATATACCCAACAAAAATGCCTAGTGACTTTAGTGTTTTCCAGAGTGGAGCCATTTGGCATGCCCACTGGCAGCATTATGACAATTTCAGGTGCCCACCTCTCACCTCCCAATACTTTAGAAGAGGCAGAAGTTTCTGTTCTATGGATGTGGGTAAAATGCCAGGAGGAGAAAATGAATCTCCCTATAACCGAAAAGAAAAGAATTAAAAAAATGTATTTTTTTTCAAAAGAATTTTAAAAATACATCAATCCATCTTTTTATATATATACAGTTCAAAATAAGTTGTAGACAATTAGCAGACGGGGTCTTTTTAGGTGCAATACCTCCCTACAAGCAGGAGAATGATTTATGACCTAACTTTAGAAACTTGAAATGCTCTCAAAATCTTACCCAGCTCTGTGGAGGAAAGATTCTGTGGACAAGACGTTCCCTCTACAGAAATTGTGACAAAGCACCAGTTACGGAGTGTGCGACAAAGTGGGATTGTTTAACATTTCGGGTGTGCCAACAATGTGCTCCTTAATTAGAAAATAGGGTACAAAGTGTTAGCAAGTGAAGAATAGCAATCGTTCATCACTCAACTTGACATATCTCCTTTGCAGCAAAGGCAAGAGAAGGGATCCTCTCTGCTCCATTTATTCTGGCTTTTGTCTAACTTCTCCGAGGAAGGACCAGATGCTCTAATGAGGGGAACCAGACACTGAAAATAGCTGGAGATAGGGGAAAACATGCTGACAGCTTTCCCCTCGAGAAGCCTACCTCCCCTCCCAGCTCCTCAGAGCACTTTATATGCATTGCCCAGCAGCAAGTCTTATTATTCCTTCCTGCAAACAGTAGAAAAGTGGTGCATGGAGGCTAAAAAGGCTCACTACAAGGGAAGCCAAATGTTCAGCTCAAAATAGAAACCGAGAGCTCTGGGAAACTCAGCCTGAGAGGGTGCTTTAATCTCCGGACCCTTCCATGTCTTTTTAGACAATAAGCCTTTCCCTGAAAGAATATTTTTTCCCCCTAATGACACAGCTGCCAACTCTCCCTCCAGGATGCTGTGAAAAGGTGACATTTAACTGAGGGAATTGAAACTCTAATTGACTTCTCCTGAAGCAGAAAAATAAGTGCCCTGCATTCCCTCTCTTGGCCAGATGTTTGTAATTGTCCCCTTGGGATTCTACCTAGAGGGAAGCTGGAGAGTCCCCTTGAATTGATCTACTTGCACACTCAAGATTTGTTTTCACAGCATGGTGGAAGACACGGAGAGCCCGTCTGTGTTAGTCCGTTTCTGTTGCTTATTACAGAAATACCTGAAACTGGGTAATTTGTAAAGAAACAATATTGATTGCTTACAGTTTCAGGGGCTGGGAAGTCCAAAGTCCAGGGAACACATCTGGGGACAGCCTTGTGGGCAGGTAGTGACTCTTCACAGCACAGCAGGGTGTCACAAGGCAGATGGCAAAAGCAGAGACAGCAAACACCTCCCTCTCTTTAAAGCCCTCAGAACCACGCCCACGACCACCATTAAACGATCAATGGATTAATCCATTTACTTGGGCATGGTCCTCCCAATCTAATCACCTCTTCAAGGCCGCACCTTTCAGTTCACATAATAGGATTTCTTACCCTCTTCACACTGTCACAGTGGGGATTAAGTGTTGGGGGACATTCAATCCCCAGCACTATCCAAGCAGACAGAAGGTTCAGGAAGAGGGTTCTAGCTCATGTCACTGGACTGGGACCAAAACAGCCCCAGAACCTCTTGCAGTGATAAGTAAGGAGCTTGAGGTGAATGCTTCATTTCCAGATCTGGGTCTATGGGGGGGCTTGTGATTATTTGGATTAGTTGTGTTACTTGCTTTGGATAATGGAATTTTAGCTGAGATGATGTGAGAAAAGTCTTGAAATGTACTTGTATAGGGTGTCTTGCCATCTGTGTTGCAGTCATCATCATGAGAAGAACATGCCCCAGGGAGCCTGCTGGTCCATGAGAGAGACAATGGACCCTGGAGCCTAGTCCAGCTGAGCTCAGCCTAAATGGACCGATCCCCAGCTACTTTGCAAACATGTTAGCAAGAGACAATTTATTGTTGTGAGCCATTGAGTTTTGGGGTAGTTTGTTACAGCTCATTACATCATAGCTGACTGATACAGGGCCATTGAAAAGAGAACAGATAGAGGCAGATTCTTAGTGTGCTGTGGATAATGCTTGCAAAAGCACTCAGCTTAGGATAATCACATAGCAAGCATCCAGGAACTGTGAGAGAAACTGAACTCAACAGAGCGATTTGTGCTTCACGTATTTTAAAGAATAGAGCCAATCACATTACACGTTCTGAATGTCTGGCCCGATTGTTGATATCTTCCTCTTAATTGACAGCAACTTTTCTTTCCTTTTCGTACCCTTTTCCAATGACTTCTTTACCATCTCTTCCTCAGTCAGTGTGTTGGCATCTATCTGTGACTAAATTCTGGGCTGAACTACATACCCACCACCTAGACCCTACAATTAATGTCTTGCTGTATTTGTTTTCTTACATGTCTGTCTATCTATCCATCCACCAAGCCGTCTTATTTTCTGATGTATTTAAAATAAGTCACAGGCATCAGTACACTTCATCCCTGTGGTGAATTCTGACAAATGCACGTATTCATCATTCCTGAAATTTTTCTCAGGCCCCTTCCCACTCAATGCTACTCCTATACCCCAAGGTAAACACTATTCTGATTTTTTTCCCACCATAGATTAGTTTTGCCTGTTTTTGAAATTAATATAAGAATAGACACTACACCTGATGTTAGCCTAAAGACTGAGAAGCGATTGTTTTCAGACATAATATAAACTGAATTATATGCTATGTAGTCTTTTGTATCCTTCTTCTTCCACTTAACATAAAATTTCTGAGATTCACCCATGTTGTTGTGTAAGGGTCCTCATTTTTAAGTGAATAAATAGACAAGATCTTTGGAGGTTGCTCTTTACCTTAAACTTGTGGGCTTCTATGATGTGCATATAAGTACAGTAACCACCTTTAAATAATACACTTGAACTAAATAGCCTCTGAATCAGGCATCTCTCCTGCTTGTCTGTTAAAGATCTTGTCCTTTGATTTTCATGTCCTTCCCCCACTCCACCCCCACCCCACTACCTGCCTTGTTTAGGGTTGATGAATCTTTCAAAACTGCAGAAGGAATTTATTGCTATTTGTCTCATAGGCACAGTGCTTTTGATCTACTGAGTTCAGTAAAATGTAAGAGCTGACCAGGCTTTTAGGATTAATTGCATCTGACTTTTCCCCAAGGAGCCATTAGCAGTATATCTTTGCAGAACTCACAATCATTGTATCCAAACCGTGGGTTAGTGGAAGTGACTGAGAGACTTGGCAAGTTGTTCTCACTTTGCTGTGGTTGGGCGATCCGAGTCCATAGCAGTGCATGGGGGAAAAAAATGAAAGAAAACAAGAGTTGAAGTAACGTAGTCCTCAAGATCAGCTAAATGCCAGTGCTCAGCCTATTCAACCACTTTATTTCCTATACTTAACTTGAGGTTTTAACTAGGCTGCTCCTAAAAATCAAAGCCACACTCAGTGTGGTACTGGATCTTCGTACCGTGTCAATTGAGCTAAGCTGGAACTACGTTTCCCAGAATTCCCTTGCCCGCGCACTTCCGGGATTGGCACGGACCACGTGACCTTTCGCGGGCCTCTGAAGGCGGAAGTGGTGCGCACCGTCTTCTCTCCAGATTTGAAAGGTCGGTGCGGAGCTCCGGGGGCTGCTGCGGCTCACGGAGTTGTCCTCGCTCTGCTGGCTCACGTTGTGGGCGTGGGGGTCCTGCTCAGCTTCTCGGACTTCTGGGCCAGGCTGCTTGCCCCCCTAGCCTCAGGCCCCGCGCTCAGAAGCGGCAGCTGTCCATAAACTGTCTAACCCGCTCCCTCCTGCGAGTGTAGACGCTCAAACCCCTGTAACACATCCCACATCTATAGCGTTCCTAATGCTGTCTCTCCGATTGAATCCCGAGTGGGTGCACTCCGTGATGCACATGCCCAGCACAGAGGATGTGCAGCATCCTCTGCTGATTCCTCTCCCCTTTCCTCCCTAACACTCCAATTTGGATCCGAGATCCACACTTCTCCACCGCGGCCAGGAGATCAGGGAAAGCAGGCTGAGCCCAGCCTCAAAGGTGACTCCTGGTGAACCTAAGCCATTCCTGGGGGAGAAATCACTGAAGAATTTCTGGAAAGTAGACCCTCCCAATAAAGAGACAAGCGTGGGCCATTTTCTAACGGCCCTTTTCTATGCTAATGGATATTGCCCTACAGTACTAACGCAATCTTGCCACCACAACAGACCCTGGCCTTAAGGTAATATGCCGTAGACGGAGCAATAGGAAGATGGAAGAAAGGGCTGGGGTCTTTGAAGACTCATTGAGCTCAAGGAACCAACCATGGAATAGCCAACTCGTCCCTGTTTGCCTGGGACTTTCCTGGCTTTATCACTGAGAGTCCTGTGTCCTGGGAAACCCCTCAGTACTGAGCATACAGGATGGTTGGTAACTCTAGCCCTGACTCAGGATCTCTTTTATGTGAGATACTAATTCCCTTTACTGTTTAAGCCATTTCATTTGTGGCTGTGTTTGGTGTTTGTGGCTGAAAGCAGCCTGAATGTTATGGGGCAGTAAAAGAAAATGTGCCTTTGTTTCTGGCAGCGGTTATAAAAGAAGTATTCTAAAAACTGTATTGATTAATGTCAATATCATTGGAAAAGTGCATTACTTACCTTAGAAAACTAATCTGTGTGTCAATTTTGTTTGTTTAAAATCAGTTTCGTTAATTTATGGGCAGGCATACTTTATATATTTTACCTAATTAAAAAAAAGTTACCAGTTGAGTGTGAATATGATATATTCAAAGATAGATATAGCTCTTCTATTTTAGGTATTTCTGTGTCTTTGGACCTTTCTTTAGCTCTGTTCTAGAGCAGGAATTCCCTTACATGAGCCAGATCCCCCCCCCCCCCCCCCC
>NW_007726227.1:808982-819646 GCF_000696425.1 Galeopterus variegatus | reverse complement strand
CCCCCCCCCCCCCCCCCCAGTGATGCCTTTTAGGTGAAGAGGGAGGGGGCGACATCTGATTTGCATGTTTAAAAGTCTAAGTGAGTTATCAGGATTTTAAGACTATATTTGTGTATGAGCTTGATGTAGTTCAGTGATTTATCCAGAAGGGTTTCAGGGCTTGATCATGTCCTCCTGTGCGTGTGGTAGATTAACAGAACTATTGGTCCCAGCTCTTTACCCCTGCCCTTTGCCATGTAGCTTGGTAGCACCCTCCCGCTGTGACTCTGGGATTGCCCATGTGGTGTTCTTTGGCCAGTAGGTACAAGCAGACTCTTGAAAAGCACTGCGTAGTTGGGATTGTTTGCTCATGTCTCTGCCTTCACCATGACAATGTGCCTAGGTTAGCCTGTGGGAGAACAAGTGTCATATGGCCCAGGTACCCCTATTGCCACAGCTGATAGACAACTGCCAGACATGTGAATGAGCCCAGAGACCAGAAGAATCACCCAGCTGCACACAGCCTAAATTGCTTATTTACTACTCATGAGCTAAATAACTGCTTATTGTTTTAAGCCATTGAATTTGGGGGTGCTTTGTTAGGCAGCATTGTTGTGTCAATTAATAAATAAGACATCTTTTTAACCATTAGGGACATTTTAGGATGGACTGTAAGAAGAAGTTAAATTTGTTGGCTTTACAGGCAATTATACCTTACACAATTTAACTTAGAAATTGCCATGAATCACCTTCTTGGGCACACATATGTCTTATTTAGAGATAAATGGGTCAGTACCATTTTAATTATATATGTTTGTCTGTAGGCCTTTAGCTATGTCCAAAATGGGGGTGCCCTCACGTGAGCTAGATCCCACCAGTGGAAGCTGGTCTCTGTTCCACATGTGTAATAGTCTCAAAGAAGTTGTTGAATGTTTTAGGAATGGGTTTTTATGTGAGTTTGGTGTAATTTAGTGATTATGAACTGGGGTAGAATCCATCAGATGCCCATTTAGCTTCCTTACCATGGTTAAGACCATGTTGGGGTTGTTTCCTAGAATACTGATGGGAAATCTTATGTGACTAAATTTAAATTCATTGTAATTAAGTAAAATTAAGAATTCAGTTCCTCAGTTGCACTAACCATGTATTCCATGCTCAGTGGCCACATGGCTCGTGGCTGCCGCTTTGGACAGCTTATGGAACGTTTCATCATTTCAGAAAATATAGACCAGCTGCTAGTCTCAGTGCTTGTGTTCACATTTCTTTTTTTTTTTTTTTTTTGTCTTTTTGTCTTTTTCCGTGTCCGGCAACAGATCGCAACCCTCAGTGTCGCCCCCGTACCAGACCGGGACCGGCAACGGGATCGCAACCCTCGGCGCTGCTCCCGCGCCTCGCTCAGCCAGTGAGCGGGAACTGGTCTGTATGTGGGATCCGAACCCTCGGGCGGGAGCGCCGCCGCGCTTCCCAAGCGGCGCACTGTAGCAGTGCGCCACTGGGCCGGCCCTTCACATTTCTTATTTACAGAATCTTTTCTGTCTAAACTTCTAGTTTCTGCTGACCAGTTGATTCTGATAGCCCCAGACTCTGTACCCCCTGGGAAAAATGAATTTTTGTTTCCTAGGTTATTATGTAAAACTCAGGCTAGCCTGTTTTGACACCTACAACATTAAATGGTCTCTTAGTTTACAGCTCACAAGGCTAGCCATTAAAGTGGAGTCTTTATTTACTGAAGTGTAACCACAGAGGGAGTATCCATTCTGCCAGGGCAGAGTGAGACTGTGGGAAGGAGGGCGGGCAGCTGAGACAGCCCCCAGCTGGAGTTGTAAAAACCCCAAGAAAACCTGAGGGGGAAAAAGAAAAGAAAGAAAGGCACAAAAACAGAGTTTTGGGCAAAATTAGGAAATGCTCGTGCTCCACTGGGAAAGGTTCCCCTGTATTTACCCTCCTGTCCCCCAACCCCCACACCTTGAGCTAGGATTTACTGGAGGGGAGGGCCTGTTTCTACTCTTTGGTTTCCTAGAAGGAGGATTTTCCTCCATAATAATTTTTATCCAAATCACTCCTACCTCTCTTACCCCTTTATCACTTGGATGGGGTGACTTTTCTGAGTGATGAATTTGGAAGTGTAAACTGAGCTGCTCCATGTCCAGAACTTTCCCTGGGTGGGTTCTTTACTACCAGTGTCACATGGAGAGGCCTCCTGGGAGGGTGGGTAACTCCACCTTGTATTGAGTTTAGTCGGCAGGCTCACTGGGCCCTAACATTAGGTCTTTTCCTTCAACAATGCTTTTATCAGTGATAAAGGCAAAATCTTGGTTTCCATCTGCCATTCCTTGTCTTATGTCTCAATTTCTTTAAAATTCAGGTGGGGAAGACAGATCTTATTTATCGGATGTTCCCACAGACCTCAAAGTCTTGGTAAAGTGTTTTCTGAGGCTGTCCTGTGCTTGACTTGAGCAGTTTAGATAAAAATAGAGGATAGGATGCAAAAAACTTAGAGGCAGGAAGCCCAGGGAATGTTCAGGAGGGGAGTGTGAAACCAGCTGGCCTGGAGCAAAAGGCTCCTGCAGCAACGTGATGAGAGAAGAGTCCAGAGAGGTAGGTAGGGATCACCACCTGGTGATTTTACTTTTTTCTACCTCAAAATCATTCAACATCTTGCTCATCTTCCTTTGCTTGCTCTTTGTTGGACAGGAACGGGAGTCCACCATGCCCCTTTGAGGCCCACTGTCTTATCCCCTGTCACCTCCTTCAGGATCTCATTCCCTTTTATATCCCGTTTTATGAGAAAAGCTAACCTTATTGAGCATTTATCTGTGCCAGACACTTTCTAGGGACTATCTCATTTTATCTTTACAGCAACAACCTATGACATGGGTAATGCTTTAGACATTTGTGGGTGGAGAAACAGAGGCACCAAGTAGACTGGCAGCTTACCCAAGGTGCCACCGCTGGGATTCCTGATCCAAACCCAGGCCAGAGCAAAGCTCTTGAGAACTACACTGTCGCTTCTTCCCATTTCCCTTGTGTTTTCTTCTTGTTTTCCACTTCCTTTCTGGATGTAAACATGTTCACATGTCCCTTCTCCCAAGAAACTTCTTCCAACTGTCCTGTCCCCTCAAGTTCCCTCCTGTCTCTCTTCCCCCCTTCCATGCCATACCCCTTGAGGAGGCCACTTGGGCCACCTGCTCCCCACTTTCACTCCCCTCTGTTCCTGTGAGGTGCTGTGTTCAGCGATGGCTCTTTCTTGATTTCCACTTTTGCAGTTGTCTTGCAGCATTTGAATGTTTTGACCATTCCTCTTTTTTTCCATCCTTTTCTCCTCTTGGCCTTCTTAAACTCACACATTCAGGTTGCTGATCATTCTCCCTTTTCTCACAGCCTCTTCCTCCCCTCCCACTTCCCCATCAGTGTCTTACCCAGGACATTTAATGCATCAGGGAGGCGAGTCCTGATGGCACATTGCCCTTCCTCCCAGCTGGCCCTGATTCATATCAGTTCCACACTGGGAGGCCAGGTGACCCTTCCCAGGCCTCAGCTCAGATGGCCTTCAGTGGTTTCTAACTGTCCAGAGAACAAATCTGAACTGTTTAGTTTGTCATTCATGGTCCTAAGACTCAGTAAAAACGTGTTGAATAAATCAATATAACCCAAATGTAGGTTTTCTTTTTATGCACCCCATACTTCAAGCAAACATAACTATTGCTGGTTTTTGTGTACATCCAAGGGCTTTGTTTTCTCAATGATTGTGCTCATGTGGGCTCCCACATCTAGCATATCAGAGTCTACAGATCCTTAAAGGTTGAGTGCAAATGTCTTTTCCTCCAGGCAACGTTCCTGATTCATCTCTTTCTTCCCGAGCTCTCTTACAATGCATGTCTTGTATCTGTTAATTATTGCTGCTAACAAATTACCCCTAAACTCATCAGCTTAAACAGCAAACATTTATTATCTCACAATTTCCCTGGGTCATAAATTTGGGAGAGGCTTAGCTGGGTGGCTCTGTCTTAGGGTATCTATTGAGGTTGCAATTGAGATATTGGCCAGACTGTGGTCATCTGAATGTTTGACTAGGCTGGAGCATTTTCTTAAACAATGGCTCCCTCCCATGGCTGTTGACAGGAGGCCTCAGTTCTTCACCACATGGACTTCTCCACAGGATTGCTTGTGTGTCCTTAAACATGGCAGTTGGTTCCACCCACAGTGAGTGGTTCAATAGGGAGCAAGTAGGAAGCCATGATGCTTTTTGTGGAGTATATTAACATTTATAAAGCAAATGTATTTCACAGGGCCTAGTTTCCAAAGCACTGTAGTTTCAGGTTTAAACTAACTTTTAAAAATTACATATAGGAATGTTAACCTTGCAAAAGATGGGAAACTTTCCCCAGGCTAAAGTCTCTGTTGTGGATATAGAATTGTAACACAGCAAAGTTGCTGGCTCAAGGACAGACAGGTTAGTTGATTGTTATGTAAGCATACTCAGGAAATTGCTGTAGGGAAAGAAAATGTTTGCTAAGAACAAGCTTTTGTTGGTGGATCAACTTAACCTTTTGCAAATTGCATTATGGAATGTCACTTTGTTATTTCACTGATGTTACCAGCTTCTGTTGTTAGACTATACTTAGCCATAACTCCACTTATGTTCCTTTTCTGTAACTTCCTGGTCTGGAGAATAAATACACAGAGAATTAACCCAGTTCACGGTTAATTTCCCAAAGGAGGAATGCTTCTCTCTTGAGAGTTCTGGGAAGTTAACCCCTTTGAGGTGTCTCACTGCTCTTGAGAAATGGGCTTTGAGTAATCCTTTTTGCATCTCCATTGCTCTGTGTGAGGCAAAGCAACAAAATGGTTGATCTGAGGAGTTCTTGCTCCACAGATCAGAGACCAACCTGCCAAGCCTTGGAAAGGAAAGGAAAAGGACATCTGCTACTCATCTCGTCAAAAGGGAAGTCCCAATAAGGGAGACTCACACCATAAAGGGAGTCATAGGCGCTTCTTGGTTAGGGGTCTATGCCTGCGGCAGGTCAAGTTAGGTCTTTTCAACACTGAAGGTATTTTTCCCTTGTTTTTACTTTTAAAATATGGATAACTCATTAACAAAAGGAGAGACTGAACATACGTTACAACTCCAATGTCTCCTTAAAGCAGCAGGCTGTAAATAACTGAAGGGCAGCTTGTAAAACTATTAGTGGATATTAAACAACCATGTCCTTGATACATCAAGGAAGGGAGCCTTAACATAAGAATTTGGGAACAAATTGGTCACTGGTTAATTATGCAATGGGTATTGTTAAGGCTTCCCATCTAACCACTTGGAATCTATGCCAAGTCACTTTATTTGAGAACTATTCAAGACCTTAACAAAAAGCAAAGACATGTTTATGTCACTGAAAAAGGATAAAACTTAATCTTTGCCAGTGACTAAAAAAACTTTATATTGGGCAATCTAAAGTAAAAATGGTTAATATTTCTTTGCAACATTGGTACTGTTTGAGCATGTTTTCTTTCTTGTCTGCACAATACTTCTCTCTTAAAAGCAGTGGTTCTTTTCTTGACTCTGAGGCTTTATGAGAAACACAGCCATGGCACGCCAACCATACCTCCTTTTGGGTATGCTGTTTTTCTCTAAAAACCCCAAGAGTCAAATGGCTTCATCTCTGATTGGTGGCTCAGCCCTTAAGCTCAGTAACCCATTTGAGAACAAAAACTAGACTAAAATCTACCTGTTTAACTAGATGGTCTCAAATTTTCTGGTATCTAGCTGGTTATTTTGAACAGACTTCTAAATTTTCTTCTAGGCTTATCTATGTATTTCTTCACAAAATCCTATGGTAGAGTTCTATGCTATTTTCTTTAAAAGAAGAAAATCTTCTCTGCATCTTCTTGAAAAGGCTTGTATACTTTGCCTTACAATGTAAATTTGTTACCTTGCTTACTTAACAGGGTGAGTCCTCCCTAATAAGCTTTAACATTCTTTAGAAACACAATCTAAATGTGATTGTCCTTTTATACTAGTGAGTTTTTTTATTACATTTTAAACAAAACCTATAAGATCCTTATTTGTTTTTGTTTTTTATGTCTCTCTCTCTCTCTCTCTCTCTCTCTATATATATATATATATATATGTATGTAAGCTGTATGTTGTGTCTACATGTTCACGTCTGTATGTGTGTTTGTATTGTCTGCACGGTACCAAATTGGCCTATAATTAATGCGCACTTATTAAATAAATAAGTATACTTTTCAAGTTCATGTGATGTTGATTTTCTAAAGTTTTATAAAATAAATATATCTTCAAAATTTGATTTAAACCTTTTGCCTAAATTTGTCTTTAGGTCAATATGCCTCAGTTCTGCCTCCTGGCCATACTGGGAGAAACAATATCTTTTAGACATTACCTTTGCTCCACATGGCCTCTCTGCATTCCACATGGTTCTAAATGACACGTGGAAACTTGGGATCCAGGATGGCTAGTGAAAGGGGACCTATGCCCAATGTCTCAAAGGTCCTAGTTAACATTATCTGATAAGGGTGTAGATTTAATACACCAAGTTTTTGACCAGGAAACCATAAATATTTATTTGGTAAAAATAGCTGAGGCTCAAACTGGGCTTTGTGTAATTCGATCGGACAAATGAATGCCTGTTCACTAACCTGAATGCATAAAAATGTTCTTATCAGCACACATCTTTGCCTGTGTTTACTAATCAAACAGGATTATCTGTCTTTGCTAGAGGTCTTTTAAGTTGTAAACCCCGCTAAAACCAGAAAAACCTTTCTATATATAATTTTTAGACAAATGAGGCCAATTTAACATTGATAGAGAAAAAACAAGTATGTAAAAAAGAGGTGATTTAAAGAAAACTATGGATATAAAAATGTGGTTGTGGTTAAAAAGACTAAAAAGAAAAGAAAATAATTTTTATGTGAGAAAACATCTGGTACAGTGTATTTTTGTCCTAAAGTAAAATAACTGGCTATTTAAAAGGTAGGAAGTATAGAACAATAACTGAAAGTCTAAGTCAGTCATAATAATGGTTTGTATGGGTTAATTTATAAAAGAAACTTTAAAAATTGGCTAAAATAAAAGAAAATTACATATAAATTTTCTAAAAATTAAACATTAATATCAAAAGTATTCTGATACAGGGTTAGAGTTTGCTCTCCTGCAATGGAACAACCAGATTTCCTAAAATCACTTAACTGCTCTTCATACAAAATTGTAAGAGGTTTTCTTATAACTGGTCTAAGAAACTTATTTCACGTTTTATCATGATAATTTCTTGTGCTCTCTCCCTTTGAAATTCTTTGTCACTTTGCTTTTTGTAGTGATTTGTGATCTTATTCAACTAAGTGTTTTAAGCTTTTGTTATTTGATAGACTTTCCAAAACTAAATTCTGAAAGCTCAACCTTTTGGTTTAAACTAACTTTGAGGAGTTCCAAAGGCCCTGGAGCTTCTCAAAGGTTATGTAAGAGATGTAGCAAAACTAATTGGCTTATTTGATAAATTAGACTACATGGGAAAGCATTGTCAGTACTGAAGTGTTATGAATATGTGTTCCAAAATCTTGTAAGGCTCTTGGAAATCTGTGTCTTGATATAAATGCTACCAGTCATAATCTTGGTTCAATTATAATTTTAAAATGTTATATCTTCAAATATTTCATGAAATAACTCTGATAGGTACAGTTTCCTGATAAACTTTGAGTTCATACCTTTAAACAAAATTTCCAAAACTCTAATGAAGAAACTGATGGGTTTGTAAAATTATTCACTAAGGTCAAAACAGCAAAGTTAATTAATGAACTAATGAAAAAAAATTATGGGTTTTTACTATTTCCTTATTTTAAAACACTGCTGGTTCTCTTAATGCTTTTTTTCCCCCCAGATATAAGAAAACTCTCTCTCTTAAGCTATCTATAACTGACAACAGTTTGGTAAAATATCATTTAAAACAGAAATTAAAGCATTTGTTTTCTTTCTATTTGATCCCCCCAAATTTAATAACTTTAAGTATCTTTATGATTATCATGGCAATGTGACTATTTTCATAACTTCAATAAGAATTAACTCTCTCTTTATAACAGGATATAATTTAAAACTTTGGTTATAAGATAGCATGTCTCTTCTAAGTTGCTGACCCCTCTTCGTGTTGCTGTAATTTGGCCTACTGCTGCTTAGTCCTGCTGCTTCATCTTTCCCCCTGACGTGGGACATGACATAGCCTGGGAATGAGTTTTCTCAGTGCTGAGGGATCTATACAAAGAAAAGTAAGACCTTTTCAATCAAAATATTGATCTTCAGTGCTTTTATGAGGAATGCTTTGATCATAAAGGGGGAAATAATATCTTCTCTACAAAAGCAGTTCTCTAAATTTTCCTGGCCTTAAAGAGGGTGTTTGTAACTTGGATGAGACATCCTATTCTTAAATAAAAGATTTATAATTGATCAAAAAATTTTACAAAGATTAGATGCTTTGGAAGCCATGATGTCCTGGACGGGTGAACACCAACAAACTCTCTGGACCCAAAATCAACTATTATACAGAACAGAATCCCATTCCAGAGTTTCAACAACTGGTAATTACACCCCAATTCACAACAACTGAAATGATGCTGATGCAACAGCTCTAAGAAACGATGACACCATCAGTCCCCACTTGGAATAAATTAAAAGGACTTGCCATGCTAAATATACAAACTTTGCTTTAACAAAATGCTTTTGTCTTAACTGTAAAAACCTGATCTATAGCTTTTTCTTTTTCTTTTAATTAAATAAATAAAATGGGGAAGATGTAGAGTATACTAACACTTATAAAGCAAATGTATTTCACAGGGCCTAGTTTCCAAAGCCCTGCAGTTTCAGGTTTAACCTAACTTTTAAAAATTACATATAGAAATGTTAACCTTGCAAAAGATGGGAAACTTTCTCCAGGCTAACGTCTCTGTTGTGGATATAGAATTGTAACACAGCAAAGTTGCTGGCTCAAGGACAGACAAGTTACTTGATTGTTATGTGAACATACTAAGGAAATTGCTGTAGGGAAAGAAAATGTTTGCTAAGAACAAGCTTTTGTTGGTGGATTGACTTAACCTATTGCAAATTGCATTATGGAATGTCACTTTGTTATTTCACTGATGTTACCAGCTTCTGTTGTTAAACTATACTTAGCCATAACTCCACCTATGTTCCTTTTCTGTAACTTCCTGGTCTGGAGAATAAATACACAGAGAGAACCCCAGTTCATGGTTAATTTCTCAAAGGAGGAATACTTCTCTCTTGAGGGTTCCAGGAAGTTAACCCCTTCGGGGTGTCTCACTGCTCTTGGGAAATGGGCTTTGAGTAATCCTTTTTGCATCTCCACCACCCTGTGAGAAGCTAAGCAACACTTTTTATGTTCTAATCTTGGGTGTCATATACCCTCACTTTCCCCACACTCTAATTGTTAGAAATAAATCACTGAGTACACCCCACCCTTAAGGGAGGGAAATTATGCTCCACCTTTTGAAGGGAGAAGAATTTGTGAATGTATTTTAATACCACCATATGCTTCTTATGGCACTTAATAATAGTTTGCCTTATATCTTAGACATTTATTATTTATTTCTTTCTTTATTTTTTTGGCATCGGATCGCAACCCTCAGTGTCGCCCCCGTACCGGACCGGGACCAGCAACGGGATCGCAACCCTCGGCGTTGCTCCCGCGCCTCGCTCAGCCAGTGAGCGGGAACCGGTCTGTATGTGGGATCTGAACCCTCGGGCGGGAGCACTGCCGCACTTCCCAAGCGGCGCACTATCCAGTGCGCCACCGGGCCGGCCCTATCTTAGACATTTATGCATACGTTTTTCTTTTCTAGTAGGCTATAAGCTGCTTCATAGACATACTTGTTTTTCTTTGAGTATTCTTTTTTTATTGTGATGAAATATACATAACATAAAATTTACCATTTTAACTATTTTAAGAGTACCGTTCATTGGCATTTCTTATACTCACATTGTTGTGTAGCCATCACCAACATCCATCTCCAGAACTTTATCTTCCCATACTGAAACTGTATACCCATTAAATAATAACTCCACATTTCCCCACTCCCCCCCACCCCTGGCAACAGCCATTCTACTTTCCGTTTCTATGAACTTGACTACTCTTGGTTCCTCACATAAGTGGAATCATATGCTACTTGTCCTTTTGTAAATGGCTTATTTCACTTAGCACAATGTCTTTTTTTTTTTTTTTCCGTGTCCGGCAACGGATCGCAACCCTCAGTGTCACCCCCGTACTGGACCGGGACCGGCAACGGGATCGCAACCCTCACTGTTGCTCCCACGCCTCGCTCAGCCAGTGAGCGGGAACCGGTCTGTATGTGGGATCCGAACCCTCGGCGGGAGCGCCACCACGCTTCCCAAGCGGCGCACTATTGCAGTGCGCCACCGGGCCGGCCCAACAAAATGTCTTCAAAGTCATCCATGTTGTAGCATGTATCAAAATTTCATTCCTTTTTAAAGCTGAATAATATTCCATTGTACATATAAACCACATTTTGTTTATTGAGTCATTTTGTTTGTTGATGAAAACTTGGGTTGTTTCTACCTTTTTTTTTTTTTTTTTTTACATTTTTGATTGAGAGCTTTATTTATTTATTTATTTATTTTTTCCTTTTTGTCTTTTTTTCGTGTCCGGCAA
>NW_007726227.1:674497-807896 GCF_000696425.1 Galeopterus variegatus | reverse complement strand
ATCAGGGCGTTTTCACACTCTGTGAACACTAGATGGGGCTATTGAGCCTTGCAAAGCGTTCATGCAGGTTGTGTGCCTGATCTTTCTTTCTTTCTTTCTTTATTTCTGAGATTCCGCCACTTTTAGCCGGGCTCCTCCCCACTCTGTGTGCTCAGGACAGGGCTGGGGCGTGTCTTCTACAAACCTTGACTTTCAGTTGAGTCATCAAAGTTGTGCCCTGCCCCGCCCTGCCCAGCGGGGGAGGGTCCCTCAGCACACAATTCCTCTTTGACTCCCCCCCGCATGGGTCTGCCCTTCTGGAGGGCTCACTAGTAACTTCAATGTAGCCCGAGGGGTCTCCGGACTCCCCTCTTCCCACCAGAAATCAGTTAGGGGCTCTTCCAAACTGAGGTCCCCAGAGATGGAATCTGCTTCCCGGGAAGAGGGAGTTTATCTGGAGCCGACGCCCAGGGTGTTGTGGAGAGACGATCTGGGCGGGCTCCTCTTCCCTGCCCCCCCGACGCTGGCCGGGGGCTCCCCACACTACCAGCCCCGTCAGAGCTCTGCGGGGAGAGGGGGATTGTAGGCCGGTCCACAGGCCCCGGGGTGCCCTGCGTCGAGGTAAGCAAATGGCACGTCTCAATGCAGAGCTGCGCCAAGCAGAGATGGCTGGCCTGCCCTCACTAAGCCGGCTGTCTCCGCCCCAACCCGAGAAAATGGAGGCAGCTCTGTTGTGGGCGCCTAGCGTGGTGTGGTAGGCGGGAGCCAGGTGGGCGGGGAGCAGTCGGGCTTCACCCCGCAAGTGGGGCTGGGCTGGGGGTGACTCACAGAGCTTACAGAGTTGGGCCGGTCCGGCGCGTTTCACTCCGTTTCTGCTGGCTTTCTTGGCCTTTGTTGTCTGGGCTGTTCGTTCGTTCCCACAGCAGGGCTTGGGTGCTCTCAGGACTCCTCTTCTGTGTCGGCCCCAAAACCTCGAACCTGCTGCCGCTTGTTTGTCGATGTAGGATCGTTGTTGAAAGAATTATTCGCCTTTTGTTGCTCTTGGAAATGCAATTAATACTCTGGTATCACAGCGCACAGCTCTCAGGATCACGCTGTCTCCTGGCATGGCCGCTCCAGACCCGTCGCCATCTTGAAAAAAAGGTGTTTCTACCTTTTGGCTGTTGTGAAAAATGCTGCTACAAACAGGGGTGTGCAAGTATGTGTTCAAGTCCCTGCTTGTACGAGTCCCTGTATATCCCTGGAAGTGGAATTGCTGGATTGTAACAGTAATTCTGTGTTTGATCTTTGGAGGTGTCGCCATGCTGTTTTCCACAGCGGCTGTACTGTTTTACATTCTTCCCAGCATGGCACAGGGATTCCAGTTTCTGCACGTCCTCACCTGCACTTGTTTTCTGTGTTTGTGTGTGTTCTTGGCAGTGCCCAGCTTGTGCTTTCCCCACAGCAGGTGTTTAGCAAATATCTGTGGGATGAAAGGCAAACTTAGAGTACTTGAATGTTCACTGTCCAAACTCTTGCAGAGTTTCTGGTGAAACTTAGTGAAGAAGAGATCTTAGCAATCCTGGATCTCATTTTCTCAGAACACCTGGTCTTTAGAAAGGAGCCATCACCTGAGGGCAGGTGATGACAATGAGCTGGGGGAGGGGGATCCCCCCTTGCTTGAAGCGAGCAGCCCCCCCATTTTTCAAAGCTGGCTGATGGTTGTCAGATGGAGATTCAGGTCCAAAGTTATGGATCTTTCCTTGTGAGAAAAGGCAAAAATCTGGATCATGAAAAGTGACATCCCCCCTGTTTTATACATCAGTAGCTGTGGTGGATTACATTGTCAGCTCCAATTTTCTCTCCCCTCCCTGCCCCTTGCCCTGCGGTGGCTTCGTCATGGGTGGAGTGTGCTTCCCCAACTTTGGGCCTGGCTCTGAGAGGTTCCTATGCCACTGGTCTGAGGGCAGGAGTGGCATCAGGCTGGTGCCAGGCCTAGGCCTTAAGAGGCCCCCTGTGTTTCTGTTGCTGCTCTTGTGTTCCTGCCACTGCCATGGAAGAACACACCTGCCCGGACCACTGGTCCCAGAGAGCAGATTCGAGACACATGTGTCCCAGGAGAGCTGCCCAGCCAATCTCAGCCCAGGCCAGCTGACCTCAGCCACCCATGAGGCCTGGGAGAAATAGAACATTTGATGTTATATGCTGCTGACATTTTGTGGTCATTTGTTTCATCACATAGTATAGAAAGAGTTAATTGATATAAGAAGTAAAAAGTCATAGTGTAATAATAGCAATTGGTATTGATATAAGAATTAATTTTTTAAAAATAAAAATCCATTATTCTAGATTTGGCTCGTGACCTCTGCTTTAGATAGAGCTCATACCAGAGCAGAATAATGGTTACCAGAGACAGGGAAGGGGAGGGGAAGTGGTGGATCAGTGGGTACAAAACTATGCCATCAACCCTGAGTCACTGTGCAGCACATGCATGTATTGAAACAACACATTGTACCCCACAAATATGTACAAGTAAATGTTTTTTTTTAAAAAAAGCTGGTACCAGTAGTAATGAAAATCTGCCCACACATCTTTTTGTTTTTAATGTCAGGTTTGTGGTGGTATAATTTACATATTTAAATTTATCTGTTTTAGTGTACAGTTCTGAGTTTTGGCAAGTATATACAGTTGTGTAACCACCAGCACAACTGAGACAAAGAAAAGTCCCATCACCCTCCTCAACAAAACCCCCACAAAACTCTGTGCCCATTGTCGATAAACCCATTTCTCTACCACAAATCCCTGCTGCAAACCACTGGTTATGTTTTTTTGTTCTTATAGTTTGCTATTTTTAGACTGTAATGGAAATGGAATCATATAGTATGTTGTTCTTTGAATATGGCTTCTTTCACTCAGCATAATGTATCTGAGATTTATCCATATTGTGGAGTGAATAAAGAGTTTGTTCCTTTTTTATTGCCAAGTAGTATTTCATTCTATGATTACACCACAGTTTGTTCACCCAGTCTCCTGTTGATGAACAGAATATAAATGGCATAAAAAATATTTAGATTTTCTCCATTGTTTTGAGTTAATGAATAGTGCTGATGGAAACATTCATTGCCTGCCATTCTGTGGCCAGTATTTTAAAATTATGTAAAAGAGCACAAGCTATGTCCAAAAATAAAATTTTGCACACAAATGTTTATAGTAGTTTTATTCATAATTGCTAAAACTTGGAAACAACCAAGATGTCCATCAGCAGGTGACTGGCATAAACTGTGGTATAACCATATGATAGAATATTATTTAGAGATAAAAAGAAATGAGCTATCAAGATATGAAAAGACATGGAGAAACCTTAAATGCATACTGCTAAGCGAAAGAAGCCAATTGGAAAAGACTACGTACCGTATGATTCCACTGTATGACATTCTGGAAAAGGCAAAACTGTAGAGACAGTAAAAAGATAGGCGATTGCCAGAGGTTTGGGGGAAGGGAGGAGTGAATAGGTGGAGCACAGAGGATTTTAAGGGCAGTGACACTATTTTGTATAAAACTGCAATGGCAGACACATGACATTATGCATTTGGCAAAACCCGTGGAATGTTCAACACCAAGAATGAACCCTACTGTGAACTATGGACTTTAATCAATAATAATGTATCAATATCGGTTCAACAATTGTAACAAATGTACCACAATTGTGCAAGATTTTAATAATAAGGGAAACTAAGAAGGGAGAGGAAGAAGAGGGTGTATTTTGGAATTCTCTGTACTTTCTGCTCAGTTTTTCTATAAATCTAAAACTGCTCTAAAGAATAAAGTCTATTAATAAAAAGAGAAAACGAAGAGGAAAAGAAGCATAAAAGAGAAATTTCTACTTGAAAATGTTTAAATTAAACATTTCTTTTTAGTTTGTATCACGTTATTCCTAAAGCGTGTGTGAGTGTGTGAGTGTGAGAATATTTTTGTTAATTATAAACTTTAACCTAAGGACAAATGGTGCGACTGCTTTTATTTTGATTTTTGTCCACTCAGTGAGAATGGGACCGGTATGTGGATGGGCATATAGATCCTCTCATGTTGGAGTTTAGCATGTCCCACATTTTAATGAGCCCAGGAATTGCCCAGGGATCTTGTTAAATGCAGACATTAATTCAGCAGGTTTTGGATGGGGCCTGACAGTCCGCATCTCTAGCCATCCCCCATGGATGCAACTGCTGTTGGTCCACAAACATTTTGAGTAGCAAGCATGTGAACAAAAGCAACTGGTCTGATTCAGGTAGTAAATTTTGTATTATCATCTCAGTCAAGTCCTAGCAATGAATGCATCTGTCTGTCTCCTGTGTGGAAGACTGCAGGCTGTAACTGCCCCAGGACGTGGCTATTTCAGCACTGAAGATCTTTGCCCACAAGGACTGGTTTGCAAGCCCAACTGAGATAGGAGGTGCTCAGTCTCCCTGGGGTCAGATTTCGGGATGCTTCCCTGGGTCTCAAACCACTCCCCTAGGACCCAAGCCCTTCCTCTAAGTCCAGAGCTACTGTTCCTGTAGCACCTATTTTTGGTACCAGCACATAGAGATTGAGGCCGCAGGAGGCAGACTTGTGTAAACTTGGTGGCTGAGCATGCTCAGTAAAAAGGAGTTTATCCCTTGAATGACCTTCTACTGGAGACACTAGAGAGCACCTAGAACATTCTAAGTGTATTCAGGGCATGTGATAGAATTTGACCAATGAGCATGCTCCAAAGAGACCAACCGAGCATGTGCAAGGCTATGTTACAAAACCTGTTATGTAATATGGAACCACCCCCTTAGTTGAATATTCATTAGATAGCATGAATATGTGTAGATAACCAAGCTATAAAAGTTGAGTCGAGGAAGAAGGTGGGACTTTTACTCATTTTCTTTGGAGCAAGCCCTCACTTCACCTGTGAGGCATATCTGTCTTACTTTTTGTGTTAAACTTGCCTTTAGCAGGCTGCAGTTCACTCTGGAACCAGCCTGCATTTTGTAAAGTGTGTATTTCTTACTTCTGCATTAAACTTGCTGCGGCTGCTCTTCAGTCTCTGGAGCCAGGCTGCACTTTCCTGTGAAGTCGGTATTTCTTAGTTTTTATATTAAACCTGCTTTCACTTTCTACTGTGACTCTGCTGTTGAATTCTCTCCTGTAGCAGAGTCAAGAACCTAGTAGAGGACAGGGTGGGTTGAGGTTGGCTATCAGACCTCCCCGGACCCTCTTGTCTGATATCACAACCATTATTTTCCTTGTATTTTACATCAGTCAGCTACTATCACAATAATTCTGAGTAACAAACCACTCCCAAGCTCAGAGGCTTAAACAACCAGAATTTATTTTCATAGGTCTACAGTGTGGTTTGCTGTTTGGCCGATCTAGGATGGGCTCTGTTGGACCTGGTCCTAGGTCAGCTCCACACGTGTCTCATCCTCCCTGGACCAGCAGCTGCCCAGGTTATGATCTTCTCATGGTCATGGCAAAAGCACAAGAACACACACATTCAAGCCTCTGCTCACATCATGTCCACTAACATCCTACTGGCCAAAGCAAATCACATGGCCACACCCAACTGCAAAGAGGTAGGGAAGTTTGTTCCACTTACAATGAGGCCATGGCAAGGCTATGGATGAATAATCCTATTACAGGGATGTGATGAATTGAGACCCATAATTTGATCTATCACATTCATTCAATGGAGTAAGAGATAGAATTCTGCTTAGGTAACAGCCTCACCCACCGCAATACATGCCATTCCCTGAAGCCATATCAAATATTATAGAAAACTTGCTCACCACTGCCTTTGAATAGGTTTCCTATGACTGTTGTCATTATCTTAGAACTCAATGATATGTGGGCCACGTACATCTTAGAATGACAAAAAACAAACAAGCAAAAAACCAAAAAAAACCCCCAATAACCTGACAACACCAAGTGCTGACAAGGGTACAGGCTGTATCAGTCAGCATGGGCTGCTATAACAAAGTACTGTAGACTGGGTAGCTTAAACAATAGAAACTTATTTCTCACAGTCCTAGAAGCCAGGAAGTCCAAGATCCAGGTGCCTGCAGATTTGCTATCTGATAACGGCCTGTGTCTTGGCTTGTAGATGGCCACCGTCCTGCTGTGCGTTTACGTGAATTATCCTTGATGCATGCTCAAAGAAAGAGAGAGAGAAAGAGGGCACACTCTCACTCTCATGTCCCGTCCTCCTTTTGTAAGGGCAATACTCCATCATGGGGGCTCCACCATCATGGCATCACCTAAACCTAAATACCTCCCAAAGGCCCCATCTCCTAATATCACCATGTTGGGGATTAGAACTTTAACATACTAATTTTGTTAGGACACAAACATTCAGCGTGTAACACACAGCAACTAGAATTCTCATACATTTGCTGGTGGGAATACAAAATGGTACTTTGGGAAACTGTTTTGGGGGGCTAGCTTTGCACTTGTTTGAATTGTTTAAAAATTTTTTTAATTAATTAAAAAAATTAGATAAAATCTATATATAGTAAAATGCAAAGGTCTTGAGCATACAGTTGGAGGAGTTTTTTGGTTTTTTTTTTTTTTTTTTTTTTTTTGATGACCGGTAAGGGGATCTCAACCCTTGACTTGGTGTTGTCAGCACCAGGCTCTCCAAAGTGAGCAACCGGCCATCCCTATATAGGGATCCAAACCCATGGCCTTGGTGTTATCAGCACCACACTCTCCCAACTGAGCCACAGGCCGGCCCTCTTGGAGGAGTTTTGATGAATGTGTTCCCTGTGTAACTACCACAATCAAGACACAGAACACTAAGGAAAACGTGGTATATATACACAATGGAATACTACTAAGCCATAAAAAAGAATGAAATTCTGCCATTTGCAGCAATGTGGATGAGCCTGGAGAAAATTATGTTAAGTGAAATAAGCCAGGCACAGAGAGAGAAATGCCACATGTCCTCACTCATAAGTGGGTGCTAAGAAAGAAGGAAAGAAAAAAGAAAGAAAGACAAAACTACAATAATACTTAGAACTTTCAGGAGAGAACAAACCTAAGGATACTAGAGATAGAAGAGGGGAAAGGAGAGGATTAGTGGAGTGATTGGTTGGGTAAGGGGCATAAAAATAATTATGATTTGTAATAATGAGTGTGCTAATAAAAAGCATACAGAACATTCCCATTTTTCTAGAAAGTCCCCGAAGGCTCCCCATGCCCCAGTCCCAGGCAAGCACTAATCTGCCTTCTGTCATTATAGATAAGTTTGTCTCTCCTAAAACTTCATGTAAATGTGAGCAAACACTGTGTAGTCTTTTATGTCTTCCTGCTACATGCTGTTTAATTCTGCTTATTTACTGACATGATGTGGCCAGATAAATCCAACATCAAGCCGTCTTTGGTGACCTCGGGTATGGCAGACTCTGTCCATGGCCCACCTGGGCCCTGCCTTCACTGTGGCAGTGCCCACAGCCTGGCACCCAGCCGGCTGCACCTGCCGAGGGCTTTCTCTGGCTGCTGCCACCTGCCCGGTTGCCTTCTCCGCACACTGGAGTTAATGTCCTGAGGAGCAGTGGTGATGGGGTGGGTGGATAATCCCAGCTCCCCTCTCCCTCGTGGGGTGAGGGTGACTCTGATGCACTTGTCTTACATGAATTCCCTGAAGTTTTCCCACTAGGTTAAATTCCAGTGTCCCACGGTAACTTCTTGAGTCCACACCTTCTACTGGCTGCTTCCCTTTCTCCATCTTGCATCCCCATGCCCCTGACTCCAGCTCACAAATAAGCTACTTTGAATCCTTGTCTCTGTCTGGAGTGGACAAACAAGACATCAAGGGACAATGTACATTTCAGACAAGAGGTCACTGGCTGTTAGGTGTGCAGAATGGTAGTCCCTGATGTGCCACCTCACCATTCTGCCTTGTGCCATTTCTCTTGGATCTGAGTACTTATTGCAAATCTTTTCTTGTAATGGATTTTTTAATTTGTGTACATCTTCTCCTGCATAGGGTGTATGCTCCCTGGGAGCGGGGATCACACATCTGCCTCAGGGAGTGATGGGAATAGAGCATGACCACTTGGGACACATCACAATAATTGTTGCAGGTATGGGCCACGGATGGATGCAAAATGGAGTGGCCAAAGCATGATGCAAAGCAGGATATTTGCAAAGTCCCAAAGTATTTCCCTACAAGATACTTACAAAGGGAGAAACAGCTCTGCAGTGGAGAACCTGGTGAACCCCCTTAAAACAAATGATCAAGGTCACCATCCGCAGAAAGGGGACATAACATCATGTACCCCTGATCTGATGCATGGGGAAGGGCTCTGTAGTTTTCCTGCCAAAAATGCACAACCTCAACCTAACCATGAGAAGACATCAGACCCAAAATGAGGGACATTTTAGGGAATAACTGGCCAGTATTCTTCAAAAGTGTCAAGGTTATGATAGACAAAGACTGCAGAGCTGTCCCAGACTGGAGGGCACTCGGGAGACATAGCACTAAATGCAGCATGGCATCCTGGACCAGAATCTGGATTCTGCACCAGAAGAGGAACACGGGTGGGACAATCAGCAACATTTGAATAGGGTCTGTAGATTAATTTTTTGGGTTAAATCATTGTACTGTGGTTATATAAGATGTCGACATTTGGGGAAACTGGTGTGCAGGGTATACAGGTACTATTTTTGCAAACTTTTTGTAAGACAGATTATTTCAAAATAAAAAGTAAAAAAAGAAAAGTGGGTTCCTGGGTCATTCTGCTGCTGCTGAAATCTGGCTACATTACTTACTAACCACGTGATTTTGTGTAATCAATTAATTGCTCCTTCCCTCAGTTTCCTTATCTGCAAAATGGGATAAAAACAGTACCTACCTCAGAAGGTTGTAACGAGTATTAAGTATGTTAATACACATACAGTACTTAGAACAGTGCCTTGGCTCAGAGTAAGGGCTATATTAATATATGCAAATTATCATATGAGACCAACAACATCTTCTGCTGATCTTAGGGAAATTCTCTCTCTCTCTCTCTCTCTCTCTCTCTCTGCTTCTGGAAGATTTCTGGTGCAGGACCTGGTGCTGATTCCTTCTTCAGTCGGCTACTTTGGTCTAAAAGCATTTCCCCCTCTACCAGCAGCCAGATAAAGCCAGGTCCAGCACCAGAATCTGTGCCTTCAGAATTATCCACTTATAAAGGGACCAGAATAACTGCTCTCTTTGTTAGGGTCGCTACTGAGAGATGCTTGCATTGGAAAGAGAACTCGTGTCACCAAAGAGCCTTCTGGGGTCAATTTCCCTTATCTCCATTGCAGAGTTTGGACTTTTGAGCTTGTGAGACCAACAGCCCTGACTGGTTTGAGGGTATGTGTGGATCTGCCTCATAATTACTTGTCTGAGTCCTCACCCCATGTCATATTTTAGCATTCATTTGGCCAATGAGACTGCAGCATACACACCAGCCTCAGTCCCTGCTTGGGTCTTACCTTTGATGTCACAATCTGACCTGCGGGTATTAATCTGGCCACAGCTGCTAACAGAACAGATGGCAAGGTCAAGAGGACCAGCACATCATGATGTGGAGGAGAATCGGCCATCAACCAAAGATCAAAGCTGGGCCTGGACCTCAGGCAGGCCAGTTCAAGGCTCTGGGTTCAGCTCAGGAAGCTGCAATGACGCACCCTCTGGAGCTGTCGGTATTCCAGAGCTTCCCAGTGTTGGAGGACATGGGCCATCACATCAAAGAAGTGGGGGCCCAACTCGTAAAGAAAGTCAATGCCATCTTTCAACTGGACATCACCAAAAACGGGAAGACCATTCTGCAGTGGACCATTGATCTGAAGAATGGTTCTGGGGACTCATATCCAGGACCTGCCAGGCTCCCAGCAGACACTATCTTCACAATCCCGGAGCCTGTCTTTATGGAGTTGGTTTTGGGCAAAATGAACCCACAGAAAGCCTTCCTTGCTGGCAAGCTCAGAGTGAGTGGCAAAGTTCTGCTTGGCCAGAAGCTGGAGAGGGTTTTCAAAGACTGGGCTAAATCTTAAGCACGCAGATGTACCAAGGAAATGATCAGAACTTCTCTCCAATTATAACGTCGAGTGGAAACCATGCTTCGAGTGAAGATCAAAATAAAAGTATTTTTTTTTTGCTCAAATTCTTGCTATTCAAGTTTGATTAATTTTCACCCAATATTTTTGCTCAAATTCTTCCTATTCAAGTTTGATTCATTTTCATGCTGATGTGTACATTTGCAGTGAGAGTTCTGGAGCAGTAAAGAGTGTTGGAGTGAGTCGCCTATAATCTTTGTCTTTTCCTTTTCTTAGCTCTATTTGTGTCATAATATGCCAGGATGGAAGCCATGTGTAGAGAAGTGGGTGATTATGATAGTTGGAATTAAATGCTGTAAGGATTGAGTTCCTGATAATTTTTTCTTTCTTTTTTCAAAGCTTGATGCTTTGCTGAAAGAAGTGGTAATTATTGTGCAGGTCTGCATCCCACATGGTAACTTGGTTCTATGAGGTGACTTTTCACCAGGGTTGGAGGGCTTTCAGAGGGTGGCTCTGCAGCTGAGAACCTGAGTGGAACCCAGGCAATAGAGGGGATGATGCTCTTGGTGTATTATGCTGGATTCAATTCCAGGGGAGTTGAAGGGCTTAGAAGATGTTCTAGGCTAGTTGTTGTTAAACTGGAGCATGCATCAGAATAGCTTGGAAGGTTGGTTAAAATCCAGATTGCTGGGCCCCACCTCAGAGTTCCTGCTCAGTTGGTCTGGGCATGGGAGAACGCACATTTCTTTCTTTCTTTTTTTTTTTTTGACCGGTAAGGGGATCACAACCCTCAGTACGGTCTGTACCACACTCAGCCAGTGAGCGCACCGGCCATCCCTATATAGGACCCGAACCCACGGCCTTGGCGCTACCAGCACCGCACTCTCCCGAGTGAGCCACGGGGCCGGCCCAGAACGCACATTTCTGACAAGTTCCCAGGTGATGTGGCGGGCTCACCCTTGGAGAACTCCTGCTCTACTTCACTTCACGCTGGAGCTTTCAGTATTGATTATAACTATTCTAGACCAATGAGACGCTGCCATTATTTTAAAGGATCTCCTGGAGACAGATTATATAGCCGTCTGTGAGCCATTTCTCAAATATTGATGATGTCAGACGCTCGTGCATTGAGTGTTTCACAAAAACAAAGGTCATTCTGGAAGGTTTTCCCTTCTGGGTGCTCTCTTCACATGTTGTCTGGGAGACCTAGGATGAAGTCGGCTCCAGCTAATGTGACTTTGATATAGGTGAGTGTGTGTTGTTGATTCACATGTGGTTTGTGTGTACCTTTATCTTGTAGGTTAAACGTAAACAGTGTGGACACCCTGAAACCCACACGAAAGTTTCATAAAAGCTGCTGGGCTCAAACACATGCCTACCAAACTATCCAGCCATTCCATTCTTAGGAATTGTCTCAAGAGAACAGAAGCATATGTACAAGTACAAAAATCTGCACGTGAATGCTCATGGCAGCTGTGTTTATAATAGTCCCAAACTGGAAATAAACCAAACGTCTATCAATAGGTGAATGAATGGACAAATTGTGGTATGTCATACCATGGAATGCTACTTAGCAATAAAAAGGAATGAATTATTGATATACATACAACCATGCATATAAATGTCAAAATTATCATGCTGAGTGAAAGAAGCCAGAGAAAACTGAGTATGTATTATACGATTCTGCTTATATAAAATCCTAGAAAATGCATATTGTAGGGACATGAAAAAGATTGGTGGTTGCCAAGAGACAGGAACATGGGGAGCGGAGGAGGACGGGAGGGAGGAATCGCAAATGGTCATGGGTGAACTTGGGGGCTACGGATATATTCATTATCTTGATGGTGATGGTTGCACAGGTGTATACATAGGTCAAAACATCAGTTTTACACTTTATATATACATATGCAGTGTATTATGTCACTATAAGCTACTAAGCTGTCTTGAAAAACCTGCCACCCCCCATTCAAAAAGAGGTCTTTGGGTGGTTGCCTTCCTGAAGAGGATCTGTGCCTCCACCCTTCTCTTGGCAAAATAACCCTTCTAACCTCATTGTAGGCCTAGTTTTCCAACCCTTCACTGATTTGGATGGCTCTGCAGAGCCTTCCTAAGTTTTTCGCATTAGAAAAATGCAGAGTGAGGGCTTGTTGCTAACAAAATAGCCTCTCTCTGTGGGGAAGGAGGGGTCCATTTGTCCAGGTGATGCTCTACTCCGTGGTAAGACATTGCTGAGGGGTTGTGAGTGTGGACTTGGTGCGTGTCTGGGCTTCTTTCCTCATCTGGGTCACTCAGTAGATTCTCCAAGTGGTGTTCCTGCCAGCACCCCCACCCAGGGCAGTGTGGGGGTCTCAGTGGCTTCTGGCTGACTGCAGGGCTGTTGTGAGGGTTGGCTCACTGGCCCAGGCTTGGGATGCTGTGGTGCCCACATTCCTTTTTAAGAGGAATGGCTCCAAGCCCCTGCTCCCCAAGGGTCCTGCTCATACCACGTGTCAACCATAACCTCTGCTGATTGGCCCTGAGACAGGGTTGTTTAGAGATGGGGGAGGGGCGGAAAGGGGTGGAGGAGGGTGAAAGAAAGGGTGTATGAAGGGTAAGGCCTGGGCCAGCATCTGACCTATGACCTATTCTGACTTGGGACAAAAAAAGACCTGAACCAATTAGATTCCTTTCTCAGGAGTTTGAAACTGAGCAAGTGAGAGACTGAGCTACACACAGGCAGTGAGAGTGGAGTCGGAAGGCTGGGATGTAGGAGGGGAGGGGGCAGCAGGGGATGGGGTGGCTGCCCTGGCAGGAGCTGGAGAGACGAACAGCAGGAGCCTTGGGTGAGCAGAGTCAGCCACTGAGGGGAGAAAAGCCCAGGGCTGGGAAACACAATCAAAAGACACAAAACACTCCAGCTGGGATGCTACGTGGAGCGGCTGGAAGGACGAGGATTTTGGAATCAGACAGGTAGTTCTGAGTGCAGGGTCACCATCTCACATCTGCGCGATCACCGGTGATATTGAACTGCTCCTTGTCCCCACTTCCCCATCTGGAAACGAGACCAGCAGCCCCTAGGACATCAGATTGCTGGGGAGCTCTGATGAGGGCGTGCCAGCACAGTGGCACGGTCCCGGCCGGGGGTGGGGAGTTCCCTTCTCTTCCGAATGAGAGGAAAGGGGGGCTCCCATGGCTCCCACAGCCTCCCAGAGAAGGGCACACGGGGTCTGTGTGCTCTGCTCCGGGGCCTTCCTGCCTTTCCTCTTACACCTGGTGCCCTAGGAGGTCACATCTGGCTCAAAACACACATCTGTGTTCTGTTTGGTCTGTGCATGGTCGGCCAAGCACCCTGTTTTTAAACTTTGAATTAGGACATTTAAATAAAAAATTGGATTTCTGGATTCCCTTGACAAATGGGATTATTTGGCCACCTGGAGCCCGTATTCTTGCCAGGCAGCAGCTGGGGGGTGCGGGTGGGAAGCCAGGTGAGCAGACCGAGGCCCCACTCTCCATGGCATGTCCTTGACTCCGAGGCCGAGTTCTGGTGGCCGCTTACCATGCTGCTTACGTTGCCGTTTCCTGCACGGGGCCTGCTTCGCCGGGCCCTGGAGGTGTCTGTTCACCAGCAGCTCCCCGCAGTAAACGGTCTTACTATTCCCCTAACTGAAATACCCTGTTAGTTCTCCATGGCTGTGTGACAAATTATCACACATTTAGTGGCTTAAGACAATGCCCATTCATTATTTGGCAGTTTCTGCAGATCAGAGTCCAGGTGGGCTCAGCTGGAATCTCACCTTCCAGGGGGTCCTGAAGGAAGGGTCTGCTCCACACTCATTCAGGTTGTGGCAGAATTCAGCTCCTTGTGGCTGTAGAACCAAGGTCCCTGTTGGCTTGCTGACTGTCAACCAAGGACACTCTTAGCTCCTTGAGGCTGCTCATTCCTGGCCATGTGGCTTCTCCATCTGCAACGCCAGCAATGGCGTGTCAAGTCCTTCTCAGGCTTCAAATCTCTCTGAATTCTTCTGCCCTCATCTATAATCCAGGACAATCTCCCTATCTTAATGCCAACAGGTTAGTAACCCTAATTACACATGCAAAGTCCCCTTTGCCATGTAAGATATTGCTATGGACTAAATGAGTCCCCCCAAATTCATATATCAAAGTCCTAATCTCCAATGTGATGGTATTTGGAGGTGAGGACTTTGGGAGATAACTAATGTTAGATGAAGTCATGAGGGTGGGTCACCCATGATGAGATTAGCGCCCTTCTAAGATGAGAAAGAGACCAGAGCCCATAATCTCTCCTCTCTCTCTCTCTGCCATGTAAGGACACAGCAAGAAGGTGGCTGCCTGTAAATCAGGAAGAGAGCCCTCACCAGACCTGACCATGACTGCACCCTTATCTCAAGCATCTCACCCTCCAGAACTGTGAGAAATCAATGTCTGTTGTTCAAGCCACCCGTCTACAACATTTTGTTATAGTAGCCTGAACTAAGACAGGTAACGTATTCACAGGTGTGGGATTTCATCATAGCCATAGTCCTGGGGGTTGAGGTGTAGATTAAAGGAGCCAATAATCCTACTGTCTCCCCTGACTCTACCATCTACATTCCACTCATACCTTCAAAGTCCTCCTCTGGGAAACTGCCCCTCTCCCCCAATTCATATGCCCCCTTTTTTTTTCAGGCCCTGTGTTCTGGCTTTGTGTGGGGGTCAGCCTATCAGGGCCAAACAAACATCCTGGTTTGCTCAGGACAGTCCCAGTTTACACTGTGGTCTTGATGTTTAATTAGTAGTGTCTCCTTCCTCAGAAGAGTCTCAGTTTGGGTGACAGGTAACGTGGCTCCCTCTGCATCTCCCAGGGTAGGTAGGTCCTGAGGGCAGGAAGCACTCAGGGCCCTTGCTCGATTTCACTTTGTCTTGTTCTCACAATGACTGACACCCACTGTAGACTCCAAAAATATTTGTCGAATGAATAAACAAACTCCTTAAATTTTTTTTAAAACATGCACATGAAAAAAATTTAAACAGTGCAAGAAGGCATATAGAGCAAATTCAGTTCTTCGTACTTCTCCTGATCCCTTCCCCCCATTTTTCTTTCCAAAGGCACCCCTAGTTTTCAGACATGTACACACAGCACCCATGTGCACTGTGTGCACGTTCACCCTCCCTCTGCTGTTTCTTGTTTTCCACAAGAATGGAAGCCAACCGCACACACTGTTCTCCACCTTGCATTTTGACTTACTGCAGAAGGTTGCATGCGGATCTCTCTTTCAAAGGATGCCCTCCTGAAGCGCCAGGCGTTGGCTCGAATTGCCCACCTGGAACTTTTCTCACATTTGCCCCTGCCTTTAAGAAAATCTCACCAGGGGTTGCTTCACAAGTGAAGGGGGCAGTGTGAACCCCTCTTCTTTGGAGGTGGGATTTATTTTCCCTCATTGTGTGACCATTCCTGTGGCCCTCCGTGTCCCAGGAGCCAGGAGCTGGGCTAGGTCTGGGATGTCAGCCAAGGGGCAGGAGAAGTGTGGGGGTCAGGATGCCCAGGCCCAAAGCTGTTCCCAACCCTCTTGTCCTCGTGGGCTCCCATCTGCCCATGGCCCAACACAGAGGGCTGTGGTGTAAAGGCCCCAGATGGAGGGTGATGGGAAGACCCTGTCCCACATGGGGCCCTGTCCCTCTGGGACCCTAAGGGGGTTGCCTGGTCTCTGAGAGGGTGCCCTGGCTATAAAGTAAGAATGAACAGATAGAGCTACAGAACCAGTTATTTCCGCCATGGGTAGGGATTGGGGGAGGATGAAGTGAGGTGCACATAGGGTCCTAGGTCCTAATAGGAATCTTGAGTTTACCCACAGATGAGCTTACCCAGGAATATTCCATTCACTTGCCTGAAGCAGGAAAGGAGATGACAAATTTATTCTGATGAAGAATTTTATCACTTTTCTGTTAGAGGTGCAGGAAACTCTGTTCTGGGAAACTGTCTCCTTCTGCCATCTCCCAGTTTTATGTGAGCATTAATGAAACCCACACTTTCCAGTTTTTCTGTTTTCCTGCCCAGGGGTAGGAGGAAGGAAATCAGGCCCAAGTGATGGCGTGGGCACCTGGTGCTCCTCCGAAGGTGTGTGTGTGCCGGCTCATGTGTTGGCATCCTCGGAAAACAGGTCTTCTCCTCCTGTCTGCACCTGCTTTACTCCTTCCGAGGGACCTGCATCACTGATTCAGTGACTATTTCCATGGGAAGCAGTGAGCGCAAGTCCTGGGCACGGAAGAACCTATCTGAAATGTCACCATGTCATCGATTGAACAGCTCATTCATTTAGCAAACGCTGGTTGCCCATCTTCTACATGCCAGGCTCTTTGCTAAGCCTCAGGATGCAACAGGAAATGGATCCCTCTCCCTCCACCCTAGGAGACCCACACCATTGGAAGACAATTCTCATAGCAGGGAAATGGGGCTCAGAGAAGTTAAGGCACATCTAGGCTAGGCTGGTGGATGGAGTTAGGGGCAGAGCTTGGTCTAGAGGAGCCTCCCTAGGGATGCACCATCCTCTCTGAGCAGGGTGAGTTGTGCACTGTGCCCAGGAGGGTGGAGCAAATGGCCCAGAGCTTTGTGAGGCCTCTCTGAGATGTCCTTGCTTGCACGGAGTCCAGATGAGATTCTGAAGCCTGGGGCAACTGCTAGGGCCCTCGCTGTCTCACAGCCGATTCTTCAGGCCCCCAAACAGGAAACAGAGAAGTGGGGCTGTCGCATCTGCCATGGTGGATCCATTTACAAGATCCGGGAGAGTTCCAACTATAAGGTCAAGGGTTTTACTCTGGAGGTTTTAAGTCAGGGCAGATTTTGGATTTTCAGTAGTGAACTACCAGCTTTCATTTGTTCATTGACTGACTGATCCATTCGTCTGTCATGTCTCAGGCATTCGTTACTCTCAGCAGGGCTGATATTAAGCTGACATACACCAGATATTTATGAGGCCAGGATTGGTCTCCACTGGCCAAACCCTGGTCTGATAGGTTTCCCCTTCATTGTGCTCATTATTAAATGTTCTGAAAATCACTCCTGGCTCCAGGTCCTGGTGATGAGCAAGTTGAGGTTCCTGCTGCCCTGGAGCTTATATTTTCAGAAGCGGTGTTTGCATGGGTGGCGGTGAGACAAAGAGTAACCAAATAACCAAACAAGATCATTTCAGAAAAGAAAGAGAGGTGGCCGAGGGGACTGGGTGGTCAGCGGGGGAAGGGGGCTCTCTTAACCTGATGCTCCAGAATCAGACCCTGGGGCAGAGATTTGAGTGCCAGCAGCTGACTCAGGAGGTGGTTCCAGGAAATGCTGGAGGGGAGAAGGGAAGAGGGATAGGGGAAGGAAGGAAGGAGACACAGGGTTTATTACTGAGGTCATTATTCAGGGCAGTGCAGGAGACAGTGTAGGACACGCCTCAGAGTTCTCTCACCAGGGGAAGAGGGGCTTACAGAACTTTTAAGCCGGCTCCCACCTGTCTTCAGCTGAGGGCTGCTCCTAGACAGGGGTTGATCCCCTGGCTGTTCTGGGTCTGCCTTGCATTCAGGCAGAGTGGGCTCCAGGCATCTGAGAAAGCCCCGGGGCAGTTGGCAATCAGCTGGCATGGACAATGACGGTGAGGCCCACAGAAGGGTCACAGCAGGTGCTGAGTTCCAGCCACCCCTGGCAGGGCTCTAATTTGCAGGGGGCAGCAGGATATGGTGTTAAGAGCCCGGCCTCTGCGACCAGACTGCCTGGGGCTGGACCCTTCCCCAGGCATTTCCTAGCTGTGGAACCTTGAGCAAGATGCTTTTATTTATTCATTTTTAAACTAAACTTTCAATTGAAGAATAACACCCATAGGGAGAAGCCTACAAATCCTAAGTGTGCAGCTCCACAAATTTTCCCAAATGGAACATGCCTGTGTAACCAGCACCCAGCTCAAGAAGTAGGACATGACCGGTACCCCAGGAGCCCCGCTCACACCCTTTCTAGTTACCGTCTCCTAGAGGAGAAATAATAACCACTATTCTGACCTCTAACATCATAGAGTTTTGTTTGGCTGCTTTTGTACCTTCTACAAATGGGACCATGCTCTGCTGTGCCTGAGGCTCATCCACCGTTAGGCGTAGTTAGAATTCATTCATTTTATTACTGAGTGGGGTTCCACTGCATGTGGATTGTTTCCAGCTTGGGGTGAGTTCAGATGGTGTTGCTGTGAGCCTTCCTGTGTGCCTGTGAGATCGGAAGTCCTGATCTGTCACTTAATCTTTGTTAGTGTCTTATTGAAGTTTGCAGTGACAGCCCCGGTGTGGTGTCTTGCACACCTTTGGCACTTCATAAATGTCTATGGTGTGAACCAAGAGGCAGGGAAAGTCCAGAGGCAGAGATATAGCTCATGCTGAGGTTTGGCGTCTGACACACTTGAACTCTGATCTGATCCCTGAGACATGATCCTGGACTTTGGACCCCACTTGCTGGGTTTCAGAGGGAGATTCTGACAGCTGTAGGGCTGATGAGAAGACCAGGAAGGAATCTGCTGAGCAAGCTGTGGACACACACAAATGTCCTCTCTTAGCCATGTCAGGAAGCACCCCAGTCACTGCTGTGGAGCCTCCTTCACTTTTCTTGGGGAAAACAATTCTTTCAGATCTGTGACTTGGCTAATCATAACATCAGTGACCTCCTAAAAATATCTGCTTTGTACCTACCATTTTATGGAGCCCAATATTTATGTAGTCCAGCAGTGTAATTAAATTGACATTTAGTTAATTCTTGAAAGTAGCTGGAGGCTCCCAAGGCCCAGGACGATATTTACAGGTGGGCTATGAAATGGGTTGGGAAGGAGGCTCTTGGCTGGGGTGGGACCTGAGTGACCACAGAGAAGGAGGCACAAGGAACCAAGGAAAACTCCATGCTCGAGGCTGCTTGGCTCATTCAGGGGCAGCTGGATGACTGTTATTTCGTGTTTCTGTTTGGCAGCCTACAGAACATTATTTCCTGTTGAGGAAAGGTTTTCCCTTAAAGAACTAATCAGAGATTGCCCTGTCTGAAAGCACCTTTTTTCTTGTTTTATAGTCTTTTTCCTTGTTTTGTAGTCTGAGGAGCTTAAATGGGGGAATGGTAGATTTTTCCAGCGAAGTTCATGCTTGGTTCCAGGAGAACTACATATACTGGTGGGGACTTTGTGCTGGGTTCGCTTGCTTTTCAGCAGTAAAGAGCAAAGCAAAGCTGAAGCAAGGTTTTAGGCAAAGGTCCTGTAGCTTTACAGCTGAGCAAGTTTCTCATTTGAGCCCCTGGAGGCCTGCAAACCAGAATTGGAGCCTGTTAGGGGCAGGGCCTCATGTGGGGTCTCCTCTGAAGCCTGAGGCTCCACTGAAAGCTCGGGCCTTTCTGGGGTGCCAGGCACAGGCTTGGTTGGGGGTGGGACTCAGAAGGGCCTCCGGGGGATTTGGAGAAGTCTGGAGTTGGGAAGGCAGTCCAGGGATAGCAACTCCCCCTCTGACCACCCCTTGCCTTTGGAACCCTGCTGTTTGTATGAGGAAAAGGGACAACCCACTGACACTGCCAGTCCCCTGCATTCATTCAGTGATAATTACCGAGCACTTATGGCTGCTGTACCTGCCTGGCCCCATGTGGAGTATAACGGAAGCAACACAGGGTGGGATGGCCAGCCCTGTTCTCGGGGCACTTCTGGTGTGGCTCCTGGCTACGTACTGCAGTGAGGGCTCAGAAGGAAAAGCCAAGGGGGTCCTCGGAGACTGGGTGGGGTGAGGATAGACCTCCTGAGGAATGAAACAGGAGGAATGAGCAGGGGCTAACCTGGTATGGGTCAGATATGAGACCATTCCAGGCAGAGGAAACAGCACATGCAGATGCCCTGTGGCTGCAGAGCAGGATGAGTTTCAGGAACTGAAGCCGAGGCCGTGGGGCTGGGGAATGGGGGTCAGTGCTGGACAGTGGCAGAGGGCTGGAGAGGTGCAGGAGCCAGGCAGAGCAAGGCCTTCTAGACTGGGGACAGGACAGTGGTCATCAGCCTCACGTGACCAAGGTCTGGACCCCAGGCTGGCCCTATCTTATTCTGGAGGAGAGGGTGGGGGCAAGTGATCATGCTTTCCAACTTGGGTCCAAAGACTCTTAAAGCTGGAATTGCCAGAAGGATTTAGCTTTCCCCCTATCTTTGACATCCATGACCCCAGACTCCTCCAAGCCCTGATGGTGATCATCACAATGGAGGTGGCTCTATGATGTCACTGAAGGGATAGTGACCAAAGACCTAAACCAAGACCCTGCTCCAGGAAACCTAGGGCTTCATTTCAGTGTCAATCCAGGCCACAGCCTGATGGGTCCCTAAGTATTCTCAAGGGGAGAAATGGCCCAGGGGAGAGGGAGAGCCACCACTTGTGTTTCCCAGTGGTGCCACCTGCCACCTTTCTTCCAAATGGTGAGCTTGGGTGGGCTGGTGATGTGGGCTGTGGGAAGCGGCATCCAGATCTGCGACACCATCTGTCCCTATCTGATGGGCTGTTTCTCTTCACCTCTGCAGTGTGGGGATGACCCCGACGGTCTCCATTTCCTGTGGATATTTATAATTCTAAAAAAAGTCGGTACTTAGAAATTAACTAAGAAAGGGGAGGTCAGCTCAGTGCTAATGGTAAAAGGTGGTGTTTGGGGCACTTTAGCCCACGTGCCAGGCGTTGCCCTGAGGGTTTCACATGCCTCACCTCACTTCTGGCCGCCACCACTCCTGACATTATTTCCATTTGCACTGGAGCTGAGGACCCACAAAGGTTTAGGCCTTAGAAAGATGGTGCTGCTTCCCCCCACTTCCAACACATGTAATTAAAAAACTATGCTAGACCATAAATTAAGTGCAAGATATGCCAACCAAGTTCTGGGTTTTTCTCCATAAGTGATGTCTATTTGAAATGTTATTGTATATAGTTGTGGTTATTTTTTATTTGAATTAGAATTATGTGATTCTGAAATAGTTGAATAGAAAATAAGAAAGTCTCACTTTATGACCAAAATGTAATACAGAATGCCAAGAAATTAAATATAGTTGGGAGTCATGTAGTTTCAAAGCCATCAAGATAGACTGGTTTGTGAGCTGTGTTGAAGCTCTTGTCCAAGGCAGGGGGCCGCTGTCAGCCGGTAAAGGGAAAACCCACCCTCCTTTGTGGGAATACTGTGGAACAGTTGGTCTTGACTCATGTGAGCTGGGATCTACACCAGATCTTCAGAAAAGCATCTCTCCAGTAAATACAACTGGCATGTAGCAAATTATTTTGGAGGAATACCCCCCGACTCCGGGTGCCTCTGAAATATATGTGGTCAGGGAAGAGAAGTTATGTGACTTGCACAGGGCATGAGGTCAGGGTGGAACCAGGATCTGAAAATGGGTCTGTTTGATTCCAAATGTCTTGTTGAGAGAGATTTAGTGTCCCTGACCTCCTTCTATAGAATCATTTAAAACATCAAAGAGCTAGACAGGACTTTGAAACTCATCTAATCCAGGGCTTGCCTTTTAGAGTTGAATGAACTGAAATCCAGAGGGGAAGAATGGAATGACACGAGGCCACGGTTGCTGTGCTTTGGTGGGCTTCCCCAGTTAGTCAGGGGAACTCCTGAAGGTGGATCTGAGCTCTAGTCCAAGCTGGTTTCTAGCTTTGCTGTGTGGCCACCAGAAAGTTACTTGCCTTCTCTGGGCTCGAGATTTACCTCTCTCAGGGAATCAGTCAGTTGGATTAGGTGTACTCTCATGTTCCTTCAAGATTTAAAGTTTTCTAACTGATTCCAGCCCCTTCCCATTGATTTACTTCCCATTGTCTCTTGGGGAGGAAATTGGTGGTAGGGAGCAGGCCCCATAAGGAAGGGGGTGGTGTGGTAAACCAGGAAGGTAGAGGCAATAGGTTTCCTAAGGGAAGTTTACTTAGTAAAAAGCAAAAACAAATTTCTTTCCTTTTTTTCTTTTTTTTTTTCAAAGAAATAGTATCAGAGCTCAAGACAACTGGCTGGTGTATGATAAATTTTAATTTTTCTTCATTACAAAGACTCATTCAAAGATGCCCTTCCATTTTCCTGCCCACTGTCTTAGTCTGTTGTTGCTGCTATAACCCAATACCACAGACTAGGTAACTAATAAGTAATAGATGTGTATTTCTCACAGTTCTGAAGGCTGGGAGGTCCAAGATCAAGGTGTGGCCACCAGGAGGTTACTTGCCTTCTTTGGGCTTAAACCTCACCTCTCTCGGGGAACCAGTTGCTTGGTTAGGTGCACGCTCACATTCCTTCAAGCTGCGGTTTATCCCTGTGTTCCATTCCTCATTAGAAACTGGAGCCTTGACTTTCCAGGTGTCCAATACTGCATAACGAGCCCCCGCAAACAGGAGCAATCAGCGGATTCCGTGTCTGGAGAGGTTTTGTGCATTTTTGCTGTGTCCTCATGTGGCAGAAGGGGCTGAAAGGGGCCAAACAGGCTCCCTCAAGACCTTTTACAAGGGCACTAATCCCGTTCCCTGGGTGGAACCCTTGTGACCTAATCCCCCCTAAAGGCCCTACTTCTTCTTCTTCTTTTTTTTTTTTTTTTTTCATTTTTTGACCGGTAAGGGGATTGCAACCCTCAGTACAGTGTGGTCCGCACCACGCTCAGCCAGTGAGTGCACCAGCCATCCCTACATAGGATCCGAACCTGCAGCCTTGGCGCTACCAGCACCGCACTCCCCCGAGTGAGCCACGGGGCCGGCCCAAGGCCCTACTTTTTACTGCTATTGCTTTGGGGATTAAGTCTTAAAGCGTATTTTGGAGGAACAAACACAAGCCATGGTACCCACATGGCCCACGAAACACAACACATGAGTGCTCAGGCCTGCACATCAAACACCCTCCAGGAATCGAGCATCACAGCGAGCCGACGTCAATGAATTGTTCAAGGTGGGCCAGCACCGGGCAGGACTTGGCTGTGGCTTTGGTGGGAGTCTGGAGAAATTCATTGTATGACATTCATGGCAACTGGACCCTGGAAAGCTTTCTGAAATGTCACTGACCAGCTTGGCTAGCATATCAGTTTTTCTCTTACTTACGTTTTCTTCATCTTGAGCTACTCTCTGTATACAAGGTCGTAAGGCTTTCTCCCATCTCCCAAATATTCTGTCTGAAGTTGGGTTCCAGTGTCTCTAATGAGTGGCCGTGTACCAATTACTTATAGTCACAGAAACACTGCAACACAAGCTATCTCAACACCCTGCCACTTAATACACGCTGATGTATTCTCATGGATCTGCAGGCTGACTGTGGGTCTGCTGATCTGGGCTGGCTGGGCTGGGGAGCTGTGCTCTGCTCTTTTAGTCTCTCAAACCCCCCACCTCTCCGGCCCTGTACACCAGTGGGCAGGTCTGAGCATGTTTTTCCCATGGCCGGGGCAGAGGACAGCAGGCCTAACTGCACAAGCCTGCTTCAGGGTTGTGTGCACATCACTGGGCAGTATCCCCCAGGCCAGAGCAAGTCACATGGCTGAACCCAGCTCAGGAGGTAGCGAAGTGGGGGAGGAGAGTGAAAATGTTGGGGCAATAATTATTGTCAACATCCATTGTTATAAGTCGCCAGTTGTGGTGGTTTTAACATGTAATCAAATTGTGGGATCTAGGTCCTCTCCCTCTGAACCTGTGTGGGTCCTTGTGACTGCCTCGATGGACAGAATATGGCAACAGTGATACTGCATGACTCTCTAGGCTTCTGCTGTTTGCTCATAGACACTCAGCCCCGTGTAAGGAGTCCGGCCATCCTGAGGTTGCCATGTGGAGATACCACATGGAGAGACCAGAGAGAGATGCTTGGGGACGCTCAGATTCCCAGTGAGGAATCCCTGGAGAGGGCCGCAGACACAGCCTCTTTCTGCAAATGCGTGGGAGACCCTGAGCAAGGGCCACGCAGCTGAGCCCAGTTAACTCCCAGATTTGGGAGCAAAACAAATGATTGTTCCTGTTTCAAGCCACTGTTTGGGGGTGGCTCGTTCTGCAGTATTAGACAACTGGAAAATCAAGGCTACAGTTTCTAACAAGGAATGGAACGCAGGATAAACTGCAGCTCTACCACTTGCCACCTGGCTGTGACTTTGGATAAGTGCTGTGACCCCTCTGAGCCTCACCTTCTTCATCTGTAAAGATGGGTATCGTGTTCCTTGCCTCAAATGGTTGCTGCCAAATTAAACACTTAGTACAGGTGCTCAATCAATATTAATCAAGTAAATAACCACTTACTGTCAAACTGAGCTCAAAAAGTGTGGGAGGAATGCAGGTGAGGTCTGGTTGGGGAGAGATTGAGGGTTGCACAGTGGGCAGATGGAGTGACAGAAACAGTGCTGTGGGTTAGCCGAGGCTATATATTATTATGGCTCTTAGAAGTGACAAGTGCGCATGTGTGCATGTGTGTGTGCTTTCACAGGGAAGCAGACACCTTTTCAAGCCTTGATTGATGTGTGTGCAGCTCCTTTCCTGAGGCTCTTGGGGGAGCTCTTTGCAGAGCTTTATTTATTTCTTTAAGTTGTAGTGACACACAATATATAATTCACTTGGGGGCACTGTTTTAGGCCAGCTGTGAAAGGGAGACTAATAAATCAGTGTTGTCTTCTTCCTTCGGACCCCATGTCCAGCCTGCTTGAGTTTTTCCTCAGTTTCAGCAATCCAAAGAGATCTTCCTTTTTAACAAACTTTTTTTATTGATAAATAACTTACACAATCCAGAAGGTGCACACATCCTAAGTGTACAGCTCAATGAATTTTTATAAACTGAACACACCTGTATTTTCATAAACCAACACCCAGATCAAGAAACAGGATGTTCCCAGCACCCCAGATGTCGCCTTGTGCCCCTTTCAGTCCCTACCTAGTTCCCCCACCCATGGAAACCACAATCCCAACCTAAAATGACATTGTTAATTTTCCCCAGTTTTTGTTCTTTATGAAAACAGAAGCATGCACTCTGCATGCTTTTGGGTCTGGATTCTCTGGCTCAACTTTATACTTGTGAAATCCATGCATTTCTTGCACACACTGTGGCTCATCCATCCTCTTCTCTGTGCCCTACTTCATGTCATGAATATGCCACAACCTATTTATCCATTCTACTGTTGATGAGGAGGGCTCCCCTTTTTCTGAATTCTCACCAGCATTTATTGTTGTCTTTTTGATAATGGCCAGTCTAACTGGTGTGAGATGATTGAGCATTGATGTGGACCAAGAATCCAGCAGCATGTGACGCCTGAGGGAAGAGGTTTTTCATTCAAGAGAGAAGGGAGAAGAGAGTACCCAAAATTAAGGGTGGGGACTTTGACTATAAACTCAGTAGGGCTCAGGATTCTGCGTGTTGTTGGCCCATTTTCCGGGCACTGCAATTGGCATAAGAGATTACATCTGTGAGCTTTAACTCAACCTCATCCTAAAGTGTGAGTTTATTTTATGTCTCACTAAGGAAGAAACAACGTTGCAATTAAAACTATGGCATCCTGCTTTCTTTAGAATTTTGTTTTTATCTTATTTAAAAGGGCTTTTTCAGATTTAATTAGGTGAAGATTTTTATCATATAGTTCTCTTGGGTGAACATAAAAAGGAAAATACAAGCAAAATAAATTGGTTAATATATTATAAGTTTCTTAACATTGACCCAGTTTTTCTGATTCATTTTTGACTCCAAGCTGTGTTTCTTCCACTCCCGCAACAATATCATCCTCAGTGCCATCAAGAGCTATGGTAACATGGTAATTCTTTTTTCTTAAAATTTAAATTTAATTGACAAATACATAAATATGTATTTATGGGGTACAATGTGACGTTTTATGTTTTATTGTGGAATGATTAAAACAAGCTAATTAACATATCCATCACCTCACATACTTACCAGTTTTTGTGGTGAGAACATTTAAAATCTAATCTTTAAGCAATTTAGAAATATACAATGCATTATGATTAATTATAGCCACCGTTCTGTGCAATAGGTCACTAAGACTTATTGCTCTTGTGTAGCTGAAAATTTGTACCCATTGAGCAGCATTTCTCCTTTCCCCATCACCCCCCTCTTCCAGCATCTGCTAATCACCATCTACTCTCTCCTTACATGAGTTTGACTTTTATAACCCATGCAAGAACTAAAAATGTTGACTCTGGGTTCACAGCTGGTTTTGCAGTGCAGAAAGCGAGCCCGTTTCTGAGTCCTGCTTTGGAAGTGTTCCCGGATGCGTGTTTCTCCTTCTCTTACCCCCACTCCAGTTAAGGATTTCCATCCACTCTGCAGGTTTTGATGCTGGTGTTGTTAATATTTAAGCATGTACAGGCAAGGGAAACTACATGTCATGACCACTTCCTAGAGGAAGGGTTGTAAGCAACGTTTGATAGTCAGATGCCTCCCAACAGCTCTGAAGAGCTGTAAGGATAGGAAAAAAGCCCATCTTAGAACCAGTGCACGGCCATAGCCCCACGGCTGCTGGCTGGTGGGCTCTGCCTCCCGTGGAACTGTGGCCTTCCAGCAGCCACAGCCCTGTTGCGGTGCGTGGCCTGCATCTAAACACTTGACTTCCTCTTTCTGAAAATACTGTATGAAAACTGATTGCGTCGTTTCACTCCCCACTTCCCTCCAAAGTAAACGTAGTAACACAACTCAGTGGTTTTTCTGGTGCAAATGAAAAGAGTAGTGTCAGCATTCAGACCAGGGAGAGCTGTGGACGTGTTCATTGCCTCGTCATGAAACCATCCAGCATCAGAGCAGCCCCGATCCAGGCTGCCTTTGCTTCCACTCCTGGTCTTTGTCACACGTACCTTGTTGTGGGGTGATCTGGACTGATCTGGACTGGTGAGAATCGAGCCTGTGAGAGGGGATGGAGGCACAGCTTCATTTTTGGCTGGATTTCCCCCAGTTTGCCCAGGGATAAGCTTAGCACTGGCAGATGGATGCTCCTCCATTAAAGTGCTGCCCCTGAAACCTCTATAAAATTGTTTGTTTTATTTTTTGGATTTAGTGTCATTCAGAAAAAGGCTCAGGCAACTCCCCAGGGGAAACTTTCCTCTTTATTTTTAATGGCTTGGGAGCCTGGAGAGTCAATATTCATCTTTCTGACTTCAGAGCTTGCCTGAGAAAGGATGTGGGGGGGTCGAAAGGTAATGGCTTATTTTCCTTTTTAGGCAGTTAGGATTCAGCACTATCAAGGCCACAGACTCCGAGGGGACTCTGCCTACTCTGCATACAGTTTTGGACACATTTATTTTTTCAACAAGCTTCCTGGGGGTGGGTAGGGAGAGACCCACTTTTATTGAGGAGCCCTGAGCTTTGGAGCATAAAACAATGCTTCAGTCCTAACAAAGGAGAAGCCGTTCTTTGGAGGTGAGACAAGGCTTTTTTTGGAGATCTGGAGAAAGGTAAAGTGAAAGAGGAAGGGAACAGGTGGATGAGGCATTGTGGGAGTTTGAACGATTGATCTTAACCCTCCCCTTTAGTATTCTGCACCCACCCTCTCACCATGGACTCGTGGGTTGGCCAGGAACTTATTGCACTGCTTGGGTGAAAAATCCCAGCTCTTTCACTACTGGCTGTATGACCTTGCGTGAGTTCCTTATTCTCTCTGAGCCTCAGTTTCTCCTCTTTAAAAGGGAAATAATGATAGTGTTCATTACACAGAGTGATTGTGAAAGCTTAGTATGATTAGGGAGGTAAAAACTTAAACAGGTCTAGGCATATAGTTAGCACTCAATACTTAACAGCTGTTATGTTTACACTAGAGGGGTAGGTAAAAGTCACATTCACAGGGATCCCTGGTTAGGTGAACACTGAAGACCATCTATTCCAGGTGAGACCTAAGGGGATGGAATGTAGACCCTAGGTGAGTCCTGCCTGCCCCATGAATTCAGCCCTCATTGGCACGTTCTGGGATGAGACAGGGGACATGTGGCTCATCCTGGGGAAGTTGTAACAAGACTGAATGCAGTTGGTAGGCAGTGGGAGGCAAAACCTCTTGCCAGGATTTGGCTGACAGAAGGCAGCAGCTTCTGGAAGATCTGCATCAGGCAAAAGATGAATATGTTCTGGTTTCCCCAGCTCTGTGTCACCCTAGCAGAGCATTGCGTAATTGTTTTTATTTCCTTAGCTCTCCTGCCAATGAACCATTTGTAGTTCCTTTAAAGGGTGACTGCTCCCTCCTGGTGTCTCTACAGCCCAGTTCCTACCAGTGCACCCTGAGTGACCTCTGGGTTGTGAGGAAGTGGGAAGAGACTCCTCCTGCAACTGAAAGGACCTGGACATGTGCAGGCATGGCTGGGTTGTGACTCAGGAGCCATCACCATGTACTCCACCGTCCACCTGAGATCCTGGAGTTGAGGTGAAGGGAACAGGTGGGACTGGCCTGCTGCACACAGGCAGGGACTTATGTAGACACAGGGACTTATGTAGAGGTTATTCTCATAGACTTTCCAGCATCCGCACTGCCTTCTTTCTGGGTTTGGAGAATATTCCACGTTATAAATGTTGGTGGGAGACAAGCCTACTTCCCAAATGTAGTGGCTAATGATCCTGGGTGCTGGTGTTCTCACACTCCTGTGCATCCCGAGTGCAGGTGTGTGTCTTAGGCTTGGCCAGTTCAGAGTCACTACTGTTGTTTATGGACTTTGGCCTGGGAGCCAGTGCAGGGGGCAGTGGAGGCTGAGCAGAGTACGTCCTAGAGGCCACAGGAATGTTGGCTCCAACAGCAGTGTCCACCATGACTGGTGTCACTGTCCAGTGGTGGTCAGCAGCAGTGGCACTGCGCTGTTTACTCGCTGCCCTCTTGCAATTGTTCTTCGCTGTCTCTGTCCCAATGGGTGCCCTCAGAGGCTGAGCTCATGGACCACGTCACCACACTCTCTTGCCATTGGGCTTCCAGTTGGGTTTGGCCTTGGGTGGCACCTGAAGGTTTGGAGAAGAGAGAGGTCAAGGTATTTCTTCCTTCCTTCTTGCCTGCCTGGGGCCAAGTTTCCAGAAGTGCCTGTGTCCTTCCACTACAGTTCCTGTCTGGTGGCCCCTCGGCCATGGCTCCAGTATTCACTAGACCGTAGCTCAGACTGGGGGATGCTAATGACTTTCTGCTGTCACTAGACTCTGGGTACCTCAACATCCCCTCTTTTTGTTCCTGCAGCCCTTCCCACTTTAATAAGTCTGTCTTCATAGCTACTGGACTGTATAATGACTGGGCAAAGAATCTGTGTGTCAGCTGTTGAAGGCTATGAAGACTGCAAAAACAGCCACACTTCTTCATTCCTTGCTGTGTCTGTCTCCTCTGTAATGTGACTTTGCAGCTCCTCCCATCAAGAGGACAGGCTATTTTCACATCCCTTGAATCTGGCCTTTTGACTTGCTGAAGCCACTAGAATGTAACGAGGAGATGGGGGGCCAGTTCAGGTCTATACCTCAAAAAGGCTTGCATGCTTCTGCCTGCTTCCTTCAGACCCCTGCCTCTATTGTGCAAATAAGCCAGGGCTAACCTGCTGGAGGATGACAGACCTAATGCACCAGAACCTAGTTGTCCCAGTTTAGGCCCTTACATGTAACAGAGCCCAGACAAGATAAGCAGAGCCAACTTGCAGCTGACTGCAGACATGTGGGGGCATCCAGCTGAGACCAGAAGAATGGTCAGCTGAGCCCAGCCTAAATTTCTGGATCACTGAATTGTGAGCTAAATAAATGGTAGCTGTTTTAGAGAAATTTGCTACAGTATAGATAATCGATGCATTGTCTGTTAGGTGGCCCAAGCTATGTCTCTTACTTCCTGGTGGCCCAGGGATTTCTTTCAGAGCCATGGTAGGTAGGTGGCCACTTTGGTCACACCAGGCTGTTCACAAGCCCCCATCACTAACCTTGTTTCTCACAGGAGGGAAGAGCAACAAGAAAACTCCTTTTTACTGAGCTTAATAAGGGAGAAAGGAAAGTAGCAAAGCAGTTATTAGTGCCCTCAGAGTCTGTCTGAGCTGAGAGCCAAGATTACTGGGTTGTCTGGTACCAGTCCTCTTTCAGCACAGCCTCCTCTCTCCCGACTCCCCCGTTTTTCTATGGAAGCAGCTGCACCCCTGCTTCTGGTATGTCTGTATCTCAAAGCTAATGCTGTTTCACAAAAGGCAGACTCCAGAAGCAAAGAATTCCTGTGTCTTGACTGTTCAGCTGGCTTATGAGCCATTCAGGAAGCAGTGGGAACCTGCCTCCGTGTTGCTCTAAATAGGAAATTAGCAAACACAATATGGTAAAATTGCCCCAAATTGGAAGGATTAATGTAAGGATGTGAGATGGACGGGAGTGAAAACCATAATCAGAAACAATGGCAGGCGATGAATGGAAGGAAATGAGACCCCCCTGGGAGGCCCCCCGACCGTCTCGCTGTTCTATCCCCCACACGTTCCACCCCGCCAGGCTCTCAGGCTGGTTTTGTTTATCAAACACTTGCCACTGGCTTCCTCGCACTATTTTCCCAGCCATAGGATTGGGTGAACTTGCAGAGGCATCTGCCCCTGTGGTCTGGGCGCCCAGGTCCACATGTTTCTCCATCAAAGCATGGAGCCAATGCAGGCTGACTGTCAACTGGCTCACCTCCTCTCCTGGGGCTCGGCTGCTCTCAACCCACATCCTGAATCTATAGTGTGTTCTTAGTGTGAATTCAAGGGCAGGGAGATGACTTAGGCTTGTTGTCCATGAGCCTGGTGAACTAGCAAACTTGTTTTCACCCCAGCCTCAAGAGAGGGAGAGGGGAGTCTGCAGCTATGGTTACCAAAGGAAGAAGTGGGATTGGAGGCCAGGCAGTGAGGAGTTATCTTTTTGGTGAGTTTCTATATCTGGGGAGTCCTGAACCTGATGACTTTTCACAGTCAGAATTAGATTGCTCAAGAGGCAGCTACTAATTTTCTGCATTAGTCCGTTTCTATTGCTTATAACAAAATACATGGAACTGGGTGATTTGTAAGAAAATGAAATTTGCTTACAGTTTCAGAGGCTGGGAAGTCCAAAGTCCAGGGAACACATCTGGGAAGGCTTTCTTTGGTGGTGACTTCAGCGATGGCAGGGTGTCACATTACAAAATGGTGGAGCGAGAGAGCAGAGAGAGACTCTACTCTCTCTTCTTTTAAAGCCCTCAGAGCCACGCCCCTGACCATTTTTAATCCATTCACTACTGCACAGTCCTACAATCTAATTTCCTCTTCAAGGCTCCACCTTTCCATTACCATAATAGTATTTCCCACTCTCTTAACAGTCACAGCAAGGGCTAAGTTTCTAATACATGAAATTCAATTTGAGCTTCAGAGAGTTTTGGTGGGACATAATTGCTAATAGCAATTTTGAGGTGAGTCCTGGCAACCTGGAGATTTGTCTTAGTTGTGTTGGGATGACCATTTGACTATGTTCAAATGACTCAGATGAGGAATCAGTGGGGATGTGAAGATATCCTTTTGAAATATACTCCAATTGCTCTCCAGACAGGTTGACTCAACATCTAGTCCTTCCATGTGTGTTTGAGAGTGCTCAGGTACCATCTCTACTAACTCTATTGTAGTTTTATCTCTTACATTGAACTATTTAATGCAGCTGGAATTTATTTTGGGGTCTACTGTAAGGTAGAGACCTAATTTTAGTTTTAAGAAATGATATTTAGATGCTTTGATGGGGCCACAGTTCCTGGGCAGGCATCAGGAAAAAGTTGTCCCTAAGCACTGTTGGAATCTTGAATCAAATCAAACTCTGTGTTGCATTGAGCCAGAGCATCCTCTGGGGGTGGGGGCCAGTGGATATCCAGCTATTAACTGACAACACATTGCCTTTCCAGACCATTCCACCAACCCAACACCTCAGAGAACATTAAGCATGAGCATAAATTTATCATCTCTCCAGGATACTTTTGAGAGTGAAAGGGGGCATTATTAATAATTACACAGGACTACAGGCATAAACTGGGTATTTCCCAGGCAAACTGGAATGTTTTGTTACCCTACGTACAGAGGACTGACTCTCTCTCCTTTAAGGATTGACGATTGATGTCTTCTCCATGCAGTCAAAGTGGCATCTCAGCAGCTCAAGTTACGGGAGCCCAGCTTCTGGGTGAGCAAAAGTTCACTGGCCAGACCCTTTGAGAAACAATATGTCCCTTTCCAGAGAGGAAGCAGGAACAGGAACGAATTGAAGAAGAATCAACCTGTGTTCATTAGGATGTAGACTATTCCTTACAGAAAGGAGGCTTGAAAACATGCTACCTTTGCAAGGGATGTTGGTCAGGGGTTAGATACGTAGGAGATCTATGGGCATTTCAGTGAACCACTTTGCACATCCATGGATCTCCGCTAGCTCTGAGCACAGTAATTAATTTCCTAGGACCAGACTGAATGGTCTCATTTTTCAGGAAAAGGATGGTCTGATTGGTTTTTTAAAGAGAAGGGATAGCCCTGAAGATTTCCTACCTCTTGTTTCTCCACTTTTCAGTGCCAGAGCACAGCAGTCACAAGTGCAGAGACTGGATGGGCTGTTGTAGGAAATTCAAACAACGTCACAGTCTGCTGTAGGCCTGCAGGCTTGGGGAGCAGTTCTTGAGCTCTTCTGCAGAAAGGTTGCTGTCGGTCACTCTGTGCTTCTGTTCACTGTCACTCACTGTGTTCCGCTGCTTCACTTCATGGGGAGAAGGAGTTGGTGATGACTTATCATCATGATTGGAGTATCCCATAAATGAGAATAGAATCATGCCCTGGGAGCAGGTCCCTGCTTTGAAAGTCAATCGCTTCATTAGGGGGCAGTTAAAAAGCACGTTTCTGATTGAATCAGAATAAATAGGACATGGTTTTACATTTCAATTGACCAGGTGAGGGAATTAGATATAGAGGTTAAGTTTGTTGCCCCAAGATGCACTATTTAGGGTTTATTTATTGCTCCAAAGGGTATGATTGGAAAGTGAGCACCATATAAAGAGGTAAAGGCTTCATAAAGAACAAAGAGTCTTACTGTATGCTATGGCTGCTGTGACAAATCGTCACAACCTTAGTGGATTAGGACAATACAAATTATTCTCTTACCATTCTGGAGGTCAGAAGACTGAAATCAGTCTCTCTAATCTAAAATCAAGGTGTCAGCAGTGCTGGTTCTCTCTGGAGGCTCTGAGGGGAGAATCTGTTCCCTTGCCTCTTCAGCTTCCAGGGGTCACCTGCATTCCTTGGCTTGTGGCACCTTCTTACATCTACAAGGTGCATCCTGCACCCTCTGCTTCTGTCATCACATCACCTTCTCTGACTCTGACCCTCCTGCCTCCCTCTTTGTAGACCATTGTGATTATGTCTGGGTCCTCCCAGATAATCCAGGGTAATCTTTCCATTTCAAGGTTCTTAACTTAATCACATCTGCAAAGTACTTTTTACCATGTAGGGGAACTTTCACAGGTTCCAGGGATGGAGACATAGCTATATTGGGGGTTCATTATTCAGCCTACCATAGGGTGTCTTGATCAGCCTTTTGGAAAATGAATTCTACATTCAGCCAAGGCCGATGGCTCCCAAAGGAACATTTCCCTCAGGACAAGGATAATGTCTTTGATTTTGACAATGCATTTCCTGATTAGGTGGAGAAAATTAGAGGCAGCAATTCCCCCAAACAATGCTCCTTGCCACCTCCTAAAAGACCAGACACTTTCAAAAACCAGTAAACATATTGGTGCACATGTACATGAGCAGGTGGCATCATGAGGTAACATTTCCAGAAGAACATTTACAAAAATCAAACTCCTAAATGTCATATGTGCTACAGATCATGGGGGGCAGTGGAAAACGGGGCACCGTGTCATGGAGGAGCAGCCTGATGGAGGACCACCGAGCTACTGGGGGAGACTTGCTGCTACTTGCAGAACACAGACGATGGGGTTTTCAGAGGTGCTGACTGGTTGTTGTTTTTTTCCCTCTAGTTTTAGAGCACCAGAATTTCTTTTTGCATTTCACAATTGCTCCACCGTCTGAAAACGTGTAGGAGGTTTTGTATAAGTCGTATCAGAGGGAATTTCACAGCATCCTCTGCTCAGTCTACAGCCAGCAGACTGGAGGAGGACAGCAGGATTCTCCCTCATGAAGGCTTGTACAGCGTGGCCAGGGGGGAAGGACAGAGCAGATGCCTTCCTTAATGGAGAGGGCCTGTTATTTTAGGGTGGGACGGAGAAATCCCACACCCTGCCTAGACAGAAGAAATAGAAAACGTGGTTTGGGTAGGAAGCAAGCCCCCAAGACCTTGAAAATCAAAGCTCCATTGGGGCATAAAAGAAGAAAATCTCAGGAAAACTGACAAAGGATGGAGTGGGTGTTCTCTTTGTCTTACTCCATCCCACAAGTGCGTGCACACAGCCCTTTTGATAATGCAGGTGGACTCAGCCATGTTTCAGTATACAGCATCAGGAAAATATTACTTTCTTTTTTTTTCTTCTTTTTTTTTCTTTTTTACTGACCGGTAACGGGATCGCAACCCTCGGTGTTGCTCCCGCACCGTGCTCAGCCAGTGAGCGGGAACCGGTCTCCACATGGGATCCGAACCCTCGGCGGGAGCGCCGCCGCGCTCCCAAGCGGCGCACTCTCCAGTGCGCCACCGGGCCGGCCCAAGTGTCACTCTTCATAAGAATATAGATCAGGGAGAGTGGGGCTAAAGAAATGAGAGAGTGATAAATTAAATTTGGAGACTGTGGTAGATTTTCTGTGATGAGCTGTCTAGATCCACCTTATGCAAACCTAATTCTTCCAGCTTCTGGGAGTGCAGCTGGCAGGCAGCCCTCAGCTGTCAGCTCATCTGGGGATTGGCTGGCTCAGGGTCATACCTCCTTCCAGGGGAGTCTGCATCTGATGACTGGTCAGGTGTAAAGGCCTTGCCCCACCCCCCACCTCAGGAGTCAGCTGAGCTCCCATGGGGTTGGCTGATGCCTTTGTTGAGACTGCACTGTGGCTTCGCTTTTCCCTTTGCCCAGTCCTGCTCCCTTCCCTTCCCACCCCCTCCCCACTTCCCCTCTCTTCCTTTCTCCTACCTTTTATTTCCTTTCCTTCTGCAAGTGTGCATCCCAAGAACACTCCCTAAGAGGACTCCTTCAAGCTAATCTTCATCCTGGACTCTGCTTTCCAGGGATCCAACCTGTAACAGTGATATCCATGACATTGTGTGTTAATAACAACCCTCAGCTGTGTAGGCTCTTGGGTGAGTCTTGACAAATTGGGTTTGTCCTAGGCTCAAAGTTTTCTGTTCCAGGAAACGTCTGATGTTTAGAATGCTGCTGTTCTTCTTAAGGTTCCAGAGAGAGTACCAGCTCACACCTTCCAGTGACATTTCTGTTCTGCAGTTAAGAGTTTTTGTTTTCTTTTAAACTGAGGAACAATTTCTATACAATAGAATGTTCAGATTTTAAATGCATAGTTCAATGAGTTTTGACAAATGTAGATGCCTGTGTAACCAACACACTCATCGTCATAGAAAATATTTCCCCCCCCCCAAATTTTCTTGTGCCCTCTTCCCAGTCAATACCTCCCCAACTCCAGGGGCAACCCCCATTCTGATTTCTGTACCAGCGCTTTGCATGTCCCCTGCTAGACATGCATACAAATGGAGTCAAGTGGCATGTGCTCTTTTGTGTCTGGCTTCTTTCACTTGGTGTAATGATTTTGAGATTGATCCAAGCTGTTGCGTATTATCAGTTCTGTCTTCTTATTGCTGAGGAGGATTTCGTTATTGGTATGAGCTGCAGTTTTTCCACTTTCCCGTTGAAGGACATCTGGGTCATTTCTAGCTTTTGCTTAGTACACACATGCGGGTGCAAGTGTTCGTGTGGACTTATGAAGAAACGTGCTTGTGTGGACGGTAAAAGATACGTTTTCATTTCTTCTAGGTAACAAGGAGTAGAATTGGTGAGTCACAGGTAAATGTGTGTTTAATTTTGTAAGAAACTGCTGAACAGTTTTCCAAAGTGGTTGTGTTTATTGATCTTTCCCACGGTGAGAGTTTGGTTATTTAATTGTTTCTTGATTCATAGACTCAGCAACTATTGGAACAGGTGGTGATCTTGGAGTTTCTCACACTTTCCTACCGAGTACCTCTAATGTTAGGAGAGGAGAAAGTCATATTTTGGGAATGGGAAGTGTAGCCTGAAGCAGCCAACCAAACTATAATTAAAAAAAAGTTCGAAAGTATTAAGCATGGATTTAAATTGAAGCTCCATAGAGATGCAACAACTACATCCCATGGTTTTGAGCCTTGTCCCCTTCACCGTCCCACCCTCTGCCGCCCTCTGTGCTCTGAGGTGTTCCCCTGGGGGATTGAAGCTGGTTCTTGAGAGGTGTGGATCTGGTCACCCACTTTGTTTTACGCATCACCACTCAGGTGCAGAGAAGGTAAGTGGCTTCTCTAAGGTCACACGGCTATCTAATGAGACAGCCAATTACTAGAATGTGATTTTCTTAGCCAGCAGCCAAGAAAGATGAAATTATACAGAGCAGATACCTGTGGTCACTCCTCTGTGTTCCTTAAGTGGGGGCCGTGAGAGATCTGGCCGAAAGCCCTCTCCTTGGCCGAGAGAGTTGAGTTTTGTCATGTTTTAGACCCCCACTTCCTCCTCCACCCCATGAAGTAACTCATCAGTTCCTCAGAAGGAAGATGGGGGCTTTAGTTTTCCAGACAAATAAAATCCCACCTTTACCTTGATGCAGCCTCAGGATGCAGCCACATGTAAAATTCACATGCATTAAACTGTTAACATACCAAAGGGAACGCCAACTAGTGGCAATAACGATTAGAAACACAAGCATCAAGCTACAGGAAACTGCCCAGAAATAGCAGCCTCCTCCAACCCCCTGACGGGCGATTAGCGTGTAAGGAGGAAAAATGACGGTGATGCTGGCAGACGTTTGGCTCTGTGTTCTGTGTGTTGGGAGAGCAAGTGTCTCCTCCTCCTGTTTTATGCAAGACGTTAGCAAGGGGCTAGCCAGACCCACAGGTGGGATGGATTCACAGCACACGGCAGCTGCACCCACAAGGCCTGCTGTGGAAGGGTTGTGAGCTGGCCTGTAGGTGTTCACCCCAGACACCCTCCTCAGCAGACCTAGTGTGCAGAGGGGTTTGAGCCAGGCCATGATAGTTTCTTCACTAAGCGTCTCATGATGTTGGAAAGGGACGGAGATCTGAATTCTGTTCATGAACCTGCTATGAACTAGCTATGCCACTTTGGGTAAGTCACTCCACCTCACTAAACTGTCTTTCCTCTGTAAAAGAAAAGGTTGTGTAGTCATTCATTCATTCTTTCTCTCCTGAACTCAAAAACAGCAATTAAGCACCTACTCTGTGCCTGACACAATGATAAACTCCGGGAATACACAATGAGTAAGACAAAACTCCTAACCACAGAAACTTGGGGGAGACTGCATTAGTGCCCCAGTTCTTTATCCCGCCTGCAGCTAGGCTGTCCCCGCTGCCTCTGACATTGCAGCACCTCCCCTAAAGAGGTACAGTCTATTTCCCCATCCACTGACTTTGGATTAGACCATTTGATTTGCTGGGGATCATAAAATGAGCTGGAAGTAACAGTATGCCAATTCTGAGCTTAGGCCTTAAGAGACCTTGGCATGCTTCCTTCTTGTGTCTCTATTGCCATGAAAAGTACATGCCCAGGCTAGCCCACTGGTTCCAGGAGAAGGATGGGAGACACATGGAGTAGAGCCATGCCAACTGAGGCTCACCTAGATCAGCTGAGCTTCAGTCCACTCACTGACACATAAGCAAGCCAAGCCCAGGTCGGCAGAGCCACTCAGCCCGGGCCAGCCCATTCCTGGCTGACCTTTCTGTTACTCAGAGCTGCTGTGGCCACAGTTAGCAGTACAGAGTGCTCAGGCAATCAGACGTGTCGGTAGAGTGGGGTGAACACTCTGATAGGGTAAGCAGGGGATGGTGGGGAGGTGGGGGTGGACCATATGTGTACAGAGAAAGGCGCTCATCCCAGTGTGGGGCTCAGAGAAAGGTCAAGGAGAGAAAGCCATCACTACGTCCTGCATGGTGAGGACTTAGATGAAGTGATGAGAGCAGGAGCCGGATGAGACTAAGGAGCAAAAACTGGCAGCTTGAATTTTTAAAAAATATGATTCACAGTTGTATTTTGTTTGACCTGCACAATACTTTTAGAATTTTAAAATTAGTTGCCAAAATTTAAAAATAGGAAGATTTCTAATGAAAAATCCATTTTTTTTTTTTTATAGAAAAACTGGAAAATCTGGTGATGCTGGGCCCGCTTCCTTGGAGGTGAGTAGCAGATACCTCTGTGGAAGGGACTTTTGCTCTCTAGTTCACTATCGTCCCCTGGTCATCCGCTGCTCATTATGAGGCTTGCTCCTCCTGCAGGCATCTGAGCCTTCAGGTCCTACACTGGATGATCTTCAAGGATCCTGCTGGTTCCAATTCACTCATTCTCTTGACTCTGTTCAGCCAAGATTATCCCAGTTATTGTGCTTCTCTCCATGGCTAAGGTCATGTTGTCTGCAAACAGATAGTTTCACTTCTTTCTTCCTTTTTTTGAAAAAGTTATTTTTTAAAATTATTTATTTATTTTAATTGACACATTGTAATTATGCATACTTATGGGGTATAATCTGATTTTTTGTACATACAGATATTTTATGATGATCAGGTCAGGGTAGTTAATGTAACCATTGCCTCATGAATTTATCATTTCTTTGTGGCAAAAATATTCAAAAGCCTCTCTTCTAGCTGTTATGTAATATGCAAAACTTAACTGTTGACCATAGTCACCCTACTGTGCAACTGCACACCAGAACTTATTCCTCCTGTCTAATTGTAATTTTGTATGTGTGGGCCAAACTCCCTTGTTTTCCCTTTCCCCCTCTTCTCCCCAGTCTCTGATAATCACTGTTCTACTCTCTGTCTCTATATCGTCAATTTTAAATTTGAAAAATTTTTTTTTAGATTCCGCATGTGAGTGAGATCATGTGGTATTTGTCTTTCTGTGTCTGGCTTACTTCACTTAACCTAATGTTCTCCAAGTCCATCTATATTGTTACAAATGACAGGATTTCATTCTTTTTTATGGCTGAATAGTATTCCATTGTGTATATATATACTACATTTTTGTAATCCATTCATCTGTCATTGGACACTTAGGCTGATTCCATATCTCGGCTATTGTACATTGTGCTGCAATAAACATGGTATTGCAGATATCTCTTCGACATAGTAACTTCTTTTCTTTGGGTATATACCTGGTAGTGGGATTACTGGATCAAATACTAGTTCTATTTTTAAGTTTTTAATTTCTCCATACTGTTTTCCACAATGGCTGTGCTAGTTTACACTCCCACCCACGGTGTGCAAATGTTGCCTTTTCTCCACATCCTCACCAACACTTGTTTTCTTTTGTCTTTTTGGTAATAGCCATTGTAACTGGAGTGAGGTGGAATCTCATTGTTGTTTTGATTTACATTTCCCTGATGATTAGTGATGCTGAGCATTTTTTCACATGCCTATTGGCCCTTTGTATGTCTTCTTTTGCAAAATGTGTTAAGACCTTTTGCCCATTTCTCAACTGGATTATTTGATTTTTTTTTGGCTGTTAAGTTCTTTATATATTCTTGATTTTAACTCCTCAGATGTATAGTTTGTAAACATTTTCTCCCATTCTGTAGGTTGTTTGTTCACTCTTTGAACAGTTTCTTTGATGTGCAAAAGCTTTTTATTTTGATGTAATCCCATTTGTCTATTTTTGTTTTTATTGCTTGTGCTTTTGAAGTATTATTTTAAAAAATCCTTGCCTAGCCCCATGTCATGGATCATTTCCCCTTTGTTTTCTTCCAGTATTTTAATAGTTTTGGGTTTTACATTGAAATCTTTAATCTACATTGAGTTGATTTTGGTATATGGTGAGAGGTAGGGGTCTAGTCTTATCTTTCTGCATGTGGATATCCAGTTTTCCTAGCATCATTTACTGAAAGAACTGTCTTTTCCCCAATATGTACTCTTGGCACCTTTGTCAAAGATCAGTTGGCTGGATATGTGTGAATTTATTTTGGGGCTTTCTATTCTGTTACATTGGTCTGTGTGTCTCTTTTACTGCCAGTATCATACAGTTTTGCTTGCTATAGCTTTGTAGTATAATTTGAAGTCAGGTGGTGTGATGCCTCCAACTTTGTTCATTTTTCTCAGGAATGCTTTGACTATTTAAGGTCTTTATTGGTTCTGTATGAATTTCAGGATTGTTTTTTCTATTTTGGTGAAGAATATCATTGGTATTTTGATAGGGATTGTATTAAATCCATAGATCACTTTGGGTAGAATAGCCATTTTAACAATGTTAATTCTTCCAATCCATGAACACAGGGTATCTTTCCATTTAATTGTATGCTCTTCGATTTCTTTTTTTAGTGTTTTACAGTTTTCATTATAGAGGTCTTTCACCACCTTGGTTAAGTTTACTACTAGATATTTTTTTTGTAGTTACCGTAAAAGGATTTTTTTCTTGATTTCTTTTTCAGATAGTTTGCTATTAATATATAGAAATGTTACTGACTTTTGTATGTTGATCTTGTATACTGAAACTGAATTTGTTTATTATAACAGTTTTTTTGTGGACTCTTTAGGGTTTTTTATATATAAGAGCATGTCATCTGCAAACAGGGACAGTTTGACTTCCTCCTTTCTAATTTGGATGCCTTTTATTTCTTTCTCTTGTCTAATTGCTTTGGCTAGGACTTTCAGTACTATGTCAAATAGAAGTGGTGAAAGCAGGCATCCTTGTCTTGTTCCTGACCCAATAAATGAATTTAATATTTGAACCTTCTCTCTTTTTTTTCTTTGTTAGTCTAGCTAAAGGCTTGTCAAAAAGCTGAAAGTATAACATTAGCTGTGGGTTTGTCATATATGACCTTTATTGTATTGAGGTATCTACATTCTATACCTGATTTGTTAAGAGTATTTTTTGGTGGCTGGCTGGTACAGGGATCTGAACCCTTGACCTTACTCTTATAGCACTGTGCTCTAGCCAACTGAGCTAGCTAACCAGCTAGAGTTTTTAATCATTAAAGAATGTTGAATTTTGCCAAAGGCTTTTTCTGCTTCAATTGAAATGATCATATGGTTTTTGTCTCTCTTTCTGTTAAAGTGGTATATCATATTTATTTATTTGCATATGTTAAACCATCCTTACATCCCTGGGATAAATCCCACTTGATTATAGTGAATGATATTTTCAGTGTGCTGTTGGATTGTGTTTGCTAGTATCTGGTTGGGAATTTTTGCATCTACGTACATCAGGGATACTGGTTGGTAACTTTCGTTTTTTTGTTGTGTCCTTGTTTGGGTTTTAGAATCAGGGAATGCTGGCCTTATCAAAGTATTCCCTCCTCCTTAGGTTTTTGAAATAATCTGAAGAGAATTGGTATTATCTCTTCTTTAAATATTTGGTAGAATTTAGCAGTGAAGCCATCAGGTCCTGGGCTTTCCTTCAATGGAAGACTTTGTATTACTGATTCAATTTCCTCATTTGTTATTGGTCTGTTCAGATTTCTATTTCTTCATAATTTAACATTGGTAGATTGTATTTGTCCAGGAATTTATCCATTTTTTTCTGTTATCAAATTTGTTGGCATGTAGTTGTTCATAATAGTGTCTTATGAATCTTTGTATTTCTGTGGTATCAGTTGTAATGTCTCCTTTTTCATTTCTGATTTTATTATTTGGGTCTTCTCTCATTTTTTCTTAGTCTGTCTAAAGGCTTGTCAATTTTGTTTATTTTTTCAAAAAATCAATTCATTTTGCCAATCTTTTCAATTAATTTTTAGTTTCTATTTCACTTATTTCTGTTCTGAGCTTTGTTATTTCCTTTCTTCTGCATATTTTGGGTTAAGTTTGTTGCTGTTTTTCTAGTTTCTTTAGGTACATCGATAGGTTGTTCATTTTAAATCTTTCTTCTTTTTTGATATATAAATTTCCGTCTTAGAACTGCTTTTGCCATATCCCATAGGTTTTTGGTATGATGTGTTTTCATTCTTGTCTCAAGGAATTTAAAAATTTTCCTTTTAATGTCTTCATTAACCCATTGGCTGTTTAGGAGCATATTGCTTAATTTCCATGAATTTGTAAAGTTTAGAATGTTTTTCTTGTTGATTTCTAGTTTTATACCACTGTGGTCAGAAAAGATACTTGGTCTGATCTCTATATTTTAAAATTTGTGTAGATTAGTTTTGTGGCCTAACATGTGATCTAAAGTGGAGAATGTTCCATGTGAAATTGAAAAGAATGTGTATTATGTAGCTATTGGATGGAATGTTCTGTAAATGTCTGTAATGTACATTTGATTTATGGTGCAGTTTAAATCAGATGTTTCTTTATTTTGTCTAGATGATCCAACCCATTGTTGAGAGTGGTTGTTAAAGTCCCCTACTATTATTGAATTGCAATCTATCTCTTCCCTTAGGTCTAATAATGTTTGCTTTATACCTCTGGGTGCTCCATTGTTGGATGCATATATATTAACAATTATTATATCCTTTTGTTGAATTGATCCTTTTGTAGTTACATAATAACCTCCTTTGCCTCTTTTTACAGTTTTCAATTTAAAGTTTACTTTATCTGATATAAATATGGCTATTCCCACTTGCTTTTGGTTTCCATTTGCATGGAATATCTTTTTCCAGCCCTTCACTTTCAGTGTATGTTTGTCTTTTTTTAAAAAAATTTTTATTGAATCAAAATTGTTTATACACATTTTGGGGGTTCAGTGTTGAGATATATTGGTCAAATCAATATTACTAGTATATATATATATATCGATATATATATATATATATATATCGATCAAATCAATATTACTAGTGTGTATAGTTACAAATTATACTTATTCTTTATGCCTCTTGTCCAATCTCATCCCATCCCCCTCTCCTTCCCCTCTCCCCGCTCTAATTACCTTAGATTTCTTCTCTCCTTCTGAAAGAGTAATGGTTACTCTGTTGATTTGTTGCCTAGATGATCTGTTCAGTGTTGAGAGGTGTGATCAGGTCCCCCAATATTATTATAGAGCAGATGCTTCTTCTGTCACTCTGGAGTAGGCTTTGTGGAAAGAGACATCCTCTTCTTTTCTTTATCTCTGCTGGTGACTCTCCTTGTGTCAATGCACTCCAGTTGCTGGCAGACCATCTGAGTGGTGGTTGTGGCATCTAGCTGCTTTTGCAGCAGCCATGGTTATTGTGGTAGCTTTGGTGGGCCACTCACATAAAGGTGATGTTTTTGGCATGCTCCTTGGTGCTGACAGTGTGCCTGGGTGTGGGGGAGGTCTGGTCCCTGGCCCCATGCCTCGGGTCCCTGGGCAGGACCTGAGGCCCTGGCATAGTGTGCCTGGTTAAGGGTGAGGGGTCTGGTCCCCAGATCCATGCCTTGGGTCCCCAGGTGGTCTCCGAGGGACAGGCACAGTGTGCCTAGTTGAGGGGAGGGGTGTCTGGTCCCTGACTCTATCCCTTGGGTCCCCTAGTGGACCCCAAGGTGCTGGTGAAGTGCCTGGTTGTGGGAGGGGGATCCAGTCCCTGGCTCCAAGCCTCATGTCCCCGGGCAGACCCAAGGTGCTGGGGGTGTGTCTGAGCTGGAACTAATTTTTTTGTCCTTTGCTTACTTCTAAAGTGGGGGAACTTCCTGTTGGGACCAGTACTTGAGCTCTGTCGTTTAGCTAAATTGCTGCTTTGCTGCTGCTTCTCTAGGGAAGGCTTTTTGTGTAACATAGGTTATAATGGTTGACTTTATAGGTACTTCCAGCTCTCCAGAGACTTAGTGCACCTAGGTTGTGTAGTAACTGTGATCTGGGCCTAAGTTTTTTCATCAAACTGCACCCCATGCAATTCTATATTCCTGACCAGTCTCCTCTGAGTGGTCCTATGCTGATTGGGGTGCAGATCAGCTGTCCTTGCTGTGTCCTGGTGTCCCCCTGGTGGGAACTGCCTGTGCTGCAATCACTTTCTGTGGGATGGGCCATGCACCAGTCCCTTGTGATGACATACCAGCCTCTGAGTGGCTCCTTTTTTTCAATTGTGTGGCTCCTTGCTCCTGTGTGAGTCCACAGGAACCTTATTAGTGGTCTTGCTGGCCTGGGGGCCACCAAGGCCCTCTTCTCCCCTGCTGCCTCCAAGCAACTCCATCTGAAGGACACAGCTGCTGCTTTTGCCAGCTCCTGCTCCGTGTGCTCAGCAGTTCCAGCCTTAAAGCATTCATGGCATGAAATGGTCAGAGCAGCCTTTTCTTTCTCTCATGGTGGCTTCTCCTGCCTTCATGCACTCCATAGGTCTGTCCTCTTCTTCCCTTGAGCTCTGGTGGCCCCATCCTGGCTGTTGTTACTTTTTCATATAGTTGTAAATTGCTTGATTTCTGGGAGAGAGTGATGCGGAGGACTTTCTTTTCTACCATATTGACCAGAACTCCCTTCAGTGTACGTTTGTCTTTGATAATTAGGTGAGTCTCTTGTAGGTGGCATATCATTGGTCTTGTTTTTTTTAATCCATTCAGACACTCTTTATCTTTTAATTGGAGAGTTTAATCCATTTACACTCAAGGTTATTACTGATATGTGAGAACTTATTCCTGCCATTTTGTTCATTGTTTTCTGGTTGTTTTGTAGATCCTTAGTTCCTTTCTTTTTCTCTTGTTATTTACCTCTGTGGATTAGTAGTTTTCTGTGGTGCTAATCTTTGCTTTCCTTCTCTTTCTCATTTGTGTATCTGCTGTAGTTTCCTTTTCTGTGATTATCTCGGTCTAACATAAATAGTCTTGTAGTTATAATAAACTATTTTAAGCTGAGAGCAACTTAACTTTGGATGCATGAAAATATTCTGGATAACCCCCCACCCCAAATTATATTTTTGTTGTCTTAATTTACGTTTACATCTATTCTATGTTCCTTAGTCCCTAACTGTAAATATTGTTGTTTTTTGACCATTCTGACTTTAAACCTTGATACTAGATGATTGGAGGTTTTATATACTATCATTGCCTTACTGGGGTGTTCTGAGTTTGAATTATAATTCTACCTGTACAGGTGAGTTTTGTACTTTTTCATGTTTTCATGATAGTAATTATCATCTTTTCATTTCCAGTTGTAGCACTCCCTTAAGCATTTCTTTTAAGACTGATCTAGTAGTGACGAATTCCATCAGCTTTTGCTTGTGTGGGAAGGTATTTATTTCTCCCTCATTTCTGAAGGATAGCTTTGCTATATGAAGTATTCTTGGCCAACAGTTTTTTTCTCTTAACACTTTGAATATATCATCCCATTCTCTCCTGGCCTACAGTGTTTCTCTTGAGAAATATGCTGATAGTCTAATGGAGATTCCCTTATAACACATGACTTGATGCTTTTCTCTTGCAGCTTTTAGAATTCTCTCTTTGTCTTTGACTTTCGATAGTTTGATTTCAATGTGCCTTGGAGGGGATCTTTTTGGGTTGAATCTAATTGGGTACTTTTGAGATTTTTGAATCTGAATGTCCATGTCTCTCCTTATACTTGGGAAGTTTCCAGCTATTATTTCATTACATAGGATTTCAGTGCTTTTCTCCATCTCCTCTCCCTCTGGAGCACCTATCATTTAAACATTTGTTCATTTAATGGTGTCTCATCAATCTTATAGGCTTTCTTTGTTCTTTTTCATTCTTATTTCTTTTTTTTCCCTCTCTGACTGGGAAATTCCAAAATATCTGTGGGAGACTGCTGGGTCAGCTGTTGACCTTAGAGCAAGCTTTCAAGAGTACATCAGGCCTGGCAGCTCTATAGAGGCCTGCTTTGGGAAGGCAAGCTATTGCCAATTCTCTGTTGGTCAGGGAGCAGGTGTACACTAGTGCAGCAGGGCCCAGTGGCTCTGTAGAAGGCCTTGGGGAGAAGTGGAACTGCTACCAGACTGGTTGTTAGGCCAGTGCAGGCATCTGTGAGCTCAGCAGGCCAGTAGATGTGTAGGGAGGGTGCACGTGAATGTGGTGGACTGCCACTTATTGGAAGCTTCCCTGCTGAGCTGGTCTGCCTGTTCTCCTGGGGAGAGAGGGAGTGCCATGTGGGTTCAGATGCTGGGATCTTGGTCTTTCTGTTTGAACTAGGCTCCTGGCAGCTGAGGTTGTGGTCCTGCCTGTACCTGTGTGAATGTGCTAGATAAAGCTGGGGTCTCAGGATGGAGGGAGTCAGTTTCCACTGGCCCCATGGCAGTCTAGCAACAGGATCAGTTTTAAGATGGTGCTGTGCCATGGCTGCTTAGGTCAGGAGGGTGGGGGTTGCTCTCCCTGGGCTTCTATGAGGTCTTGCAGCTGCACAAACTTTCAGCTACTCTCCAAACTGGGTTTGGACTAAGAGGACTGGGAGACTGTCTTTTGGCAGGGATTGCTGGCATTTCTGGCAGAAGTGGAAACAGCTAGGATTTTTCCAGTTTACCTTCTCTCTGCCTGACTCTGAGCTGATCCCCAGATAGTGAGGCAGAGGTAGGATGCTGGAGTGGATTGAATTGTGACCCCCCCAAACTCACTGAAGCTTGAATTGTGTTCCCCAAGTTTTATGTATTAGAAAGTTAGTCCCCATTGTGAATGTTAAGAGGGTGGGAAATCCTATTATGGTAGTTGAAAGGTGGAGCCTTGAAGAGGTGATTGGATTGTAGGACCAGGAAGTAGTGAATGCATTAAAAATGGTGGTCAGGGCGTGGTTCTGAGGGCTTTAAAAGAAAACGAGAGTCTGTCTTTCTCTCCCTCTGATCTCTCTGCTTCCACCATCTTGCAATGTGAGACCCCTGGGTTGCTGTTGCCACCAGCAGATGGACTTTGGACTTCCCATTTTGGAAACTGTAAGTGATAAATTTCATTTTCTTTATAAATCACCCAATTGCAGTTATTTTGTTATAAGCAACAGAAACAGACTAACACAGATGACTTGCTGTGCTCTCTGTGGTGCTATCCCAGACTTGCCTGCTTTACAAAGATTTCATCACCTCCCTGGTGTTCTGTGGCATATTTTTCAGTCATTCTGGTGGAAATATAGGTGTTTATTTGTTGTTTAGGTCTCTGTTTGCGTGGGGGACAAGCACCAGACTACTCTAGTCAGCCGTCTTGCTCTGCCCTGTCCTTACTTTTTCCTTTCTGGTTTGGATGCCTTTTATTTATTTTTCTTACCTAATTGATCTGGCTAGAACTTCAAGTACTATAGTGAATAAAAATGGCAAAAGTGGACATCCTTGTCTTGGTCCTGATCTTAGAGGAAAAGCTTTTAGTATTTTACCATTGAGTGTGATATTAGCTGTGGGTTTTTCATATATGGCTTTTATTAGGTTGAGGTAGTTTCCTTTTATTCCTGGTTTGTTGAGTTTTTTTTTTTTTTCCTTTTTGTCCGGCAATGGATCGCAACCCTCAGTGTCGTACCGGGACCGGCAACGGGATCGCAACCCTCGGTGTTGCGCCCGCACCTCGCTCAGCCAGTGAGCGGGAACCTGTCTGTATGTGGGATCCGAACCCTCAGCAGGAGCGCCGCCGCGCTCCCAAGCGGCGCATTGTAGCAGTGCGCCACCGGGCCGGCCCTTGAGTTTATTTTATTTTATTTTTTTTAATCGTTAAAAGATATTGAATTTTGTCAAGTGTTGTGTTGTATTAGTCAGGGTTCTCCAGAAAAACAGACCCAATGGGATCTTTATAAATATAGAAAAAGATTTATTTTCAGAAATTGGCTCATGTGATTGTGAAGGCTTACAAGCTCAAAATCTGCATGCTGGCCCAGCAAATTGGAGACTGAAAGAAGAGTCAATAATGCAGTTTAAGTCCAAAGGCTGTCAGACTGAAGAACCTGGAAAGAGCCAATGTTATAGCTCAAGTCTGCAGGCCATCTGCTTCAGCATTCTCTCTTGCTTCGGAGAGGTTGGTTTTCTGTTTTATTCAGGCCTTCAACCGGTTGGATGAAACCCACCCATATTATGGAGGGCACTCTGCTTTACTTAAACCCCACCAATTTAAATGTTAATCTCATCCAAAAACTCCCTTGCAGAAACATCCAGAATAATGTTTGAGCACATATCTGGGCACCATGGCCCAGCCAAGCAGATACATAAAATTAACCATCACAGATGTATTAATTACATTGATAGATTTTTCATATGTTGAATCATCCTTGCATTCTAGGACTAAATCTCACATCGTCATGGTGTATAATCCTTTTAATATGCTGTTGAATTTGGTTTACTAGTATTTTGTTAAGGATTTTTGTATTAGTATTCATAAGAGCCAATGGTCTATATTTTATTTATTTTTTTATAACGTTTTTGTCTTATTTTGGTATAAGGATTATGGTAACCTCATAGAATGAGTTAGGATGGGCCCTCTTCACTTTTTGGAAAAGTTTGAGAAGAATTGGTGTTAATTCTTTTTCGTTTAGTAGAATTCACTAGTAAAGCCATCTGGCCCAACCATTTTCTTTATTGATTACTTTTGTGGTTTGAATGTCCTCCCTAAGCTCATGTTGGAGCTTCATCCACATCGTGACAGTGTAAAGAGGGTGGGAAATCCAACTATGGTATTTGAAATGTGGGTCTTTAAGAGGTGATTGAGAATCATGACACTTGTGCTCCCATGAGGGGATTAATCAATTCTTAGATCAACGAGTTGATGGTTTAAAAGATTATCAGGGACTAGACTGGTGGCTTTACAGAGAGAGCAGTGTGCTCAACCTTTGTTGTATGATATGCTGTATTGCCACCAGCAACTCTGTAGAGAGTTCCCAACAGGAAGAAGACCCTCACCAGATGTGTTCCCTGGACCTTGGACTTCCAGCCTCCAAAACTGTAAGCAATAAATTTCATTTTCTTATAAATTACCCAGTTTCATGAATCTGTTCAAAAAGGGAGAAATAGGCCAAAAGAAGGGGGCAATAGATCCTAAGCAAATCCTAAACCCAGCAGGGCAGGCATTACATTTTAAAGCTGGTGAATCATGTACCTTTAGACAGTCCTTACTCATATCACCCATCTAGACTATTTGTGCCTGGAGGGCAGGACTGTGCACATGGGAGGTGATGGATATGCCCGTACATCAGCCTGAGCTCTGGCCTCAGGAACTGTATAGGATGAGAATTTTGTTCTCTTTCCTAGCCCCTTGGATCCAGAGGAAGCTGGGGAATGGGGAGATTGCATAGGGACGGAATGTCTCTTAGGCATAGTCTGTTCCACCCAGCTCTGATTTACACGTAGGCTAACAAATCTTGTGGGATCTATGCCTCTCCATGTAGGTTTTAGCTTCTTGGACCACAGATGAGGCATTCTGGCTGCTATGTCATTGAATGTGTTTCTAATGCAATGTTGCCCACAACCACTTTTAGAAGAGTATTATGTGAGTTTCAACAAGTTAAACACTTAAGTCTTAGTTTCTTCATCTGTAAAATGATGATGTACTTTCCAGTGTAATTAGGGATTAAGTGCTATAGTAGATATAAAATGCAGCAAGAAACTGGAACATATAAATGCTCCATAAATAGTATCCATTATTGTTAATGTTAATAACTATAAAGAAGCTTGCACTGTAAGTTAGGGAATCTGGGTCTGAATCTCAACTCAACCTGCCCCTGGCTTTGTGACCTTGGCAAGTCACCTAGTCTATGAGCCTTGTTTTTCTTGTTTGTAAGTTGAGGAGAGTAATATTTTTCCTGGTCATCTCACTGGATTGTTGGAAGGATGAAGTGAGCTAATGTGTGTGAAAGCTGTTTGTCCAGTGGAAGGATTATGTAAGCATGGTTGACACTGGCATTCCATCTTCTACACCAGCCTGGGCTGTGCGTCCATAAGGATGTGCTGAGGCTAGGACACAGCAAAGGGGCTAGAAATAATCATTGTTCTAAGGCCCACCAGGGAAGCCATTGAAAATCCTGCCTTGCCCCTCCCTTGAGCCTTGACAGTTCTTAAGGTTGGTCCCAAAATGACCCTTGGAATGCTTTTGGTGGTCTCTGGCCCTTGGTGGCTGGGTAGCTTGCCTGCTGTTATGTCGTGCCTCTGCAGGCTCATTCCCCATGTCAGCCAACCCTATCTCAGTGTCTCTCAAAAATCATGGCCCCCGAGAATGCATACAGCCCTGATGTGGAGTTTGAGCAAGTTAGGATAGAGCCTGCTGAGTTCTCAGGAGGGAATGTGGAGGGAACCAAGAGCAGCGTGTACCTTTGCTAAGGTCCAAGGTGTTGGCGTGAGGCTGGATCTGACTGTACAGTCAACGGAGACATGGTTGAGAACACGTGTGTGCCAAAGCCAGGAGTCTGAACTGACTGCAGCCAACAGAGTGACCCATTACATCTCCCTTTAGGAGCAAGTAACAAGTGAAGTGTGGGTGTCAAGTTAGCCTGAAGCTGCGATGTTGGGGCACGTACCTCCTTTGAGCTTAGGTGGGGCTCCCTGGAAGCAGACCCTAAAATGACAGCCTATGTGCATGTGTTTTATTGAGGCAGGATTCTGGGGAGAAATTGAAAGGGAGTAAAGCAAGCAGGGGAGGGAAAAAGAAAAAGCAAGCACTGGTGTAATTTTAGGTGAAGTTCCAGCCTCAGCCCGCTACTGTGGGTGGTGCCGGAGTGTGAATGATACCAGGAGTTTGTTGCACCTCAAGGCGAGGGAGGAGGTGAAAACACCAGGGGAGGGCAGGTACGTAAACTACAGGGCACTTCTTGCTTTCTTTGTTCTGGGCAGGGGTTCCAGGAGCACAAGGGCACTGAAGTAGGTTGTAGATGTGAGTGACAGGAGTGGCGCACACAGGGACAGAGGTCTGGGCACCCAGAAATGGTGTGTTAATTGAGCTGCGGTAACAAAATACTGCAGACTGGGTGGTTTAACCAACAGACAGTTTATTTCTCACAGTTCTGGAGGCTGGAGGTTGGTTTCTGGTGAGGGCTCTCCCCTTGGCTTACAGACAGCCACCTTCCCCATGGTGTGCTCATTTGACCTTTCCTCTGTGTATGCACATCCCTGGTGTCTCTTCCTCTCCTTATAAGAACACCAGTCAGATTGGATTGGGCCCCACCCTAATGGTCTTACTTAACCTTAATTACCTCTTTAAGTGTTGTCTCCAAACACAGTCACATTGGGGGTTAGGGCTTGAACCTATGAATTTTGGGGAGACACATCTGGTCCATGATAAATGGTGAGAAGGATCTGAGGCCATCTAGGTGGAACCCCAACAGTGTCTGTGCAGGTGGATGCCTTGGAATTCACTGAGCCTCCTTTGATGACCACTTCACATTGTGGCTCATAGTGAGTGTCCTGTGACCAGAATCTCCAAGTCTTGCACAAGAGCTGTGTCCTGCCTGTGCCTGCGCAGCTGTTATCACCATGCTCTCAGCCTTCACCCATCTTGAGGGATGGAGCAGCCCCTTAGAGCTGAAAGGACCTCTGAAAGAGCTGAGTCTGGGGCCTCATTTTGCAGGTGGGGGACACTGAGGCAGGGGCAGACCAAATGCCTCCCTGGAAGTTGGCATCTTCACGGTAGGGTTGGGCTCACCATCCAGGCTTCCAGACTGTGCAGGAGGCGAAGCCATTACTTTAGTTGGATGTGACTTCTTTTTCTGTATAAAAGAATGTGTGGCTGTTTCCCCCCCACCAGATCTGCACACTCTCCTCTGGCTGTGGGAATGCAATCTTTTTCTTAGAGTTAATGGTATTTATAGCAGTCTGTCGCACCAACAGGCTCTGAAGACTTAGACTCCGCAATTAAGCCACTTCACAAGCAAACAGGAGCTTGTGGAAGTTTTTTTGACAGGTTGAATATTTATAAGCAGGCTTACCTTAATTCGCATTGCTGATTGGCCAAGCTGGAATGTGTTTTCCTCTTTCACACAATGTCTTTGAGCTGGGGTGGCAGGTGGGGGAAGGTTTGGTGATTGGATGAGCCACATGCAAAAGTGGAAGAGGGTCGGCAGCTCATTCTCAGGTAACTGCGAAGGACTCCTTCAAGAAACCCCTTTACTTAACCAGCTAGTTCACGCTCAGCCTGGGGTGGGCACTAGCTCTCCTCCTAGGAAAGCAGCTGTGTGTTGAGCAGCATACTCATTCCTAGCTGTGGTTTCCAGGCCTCTGTCTGGCGGGGATGGAGCTCAGTCATCTCTCCTCCCTCGATGCAGCTGACCGCAGCAAACACCCTGTAGGGATTCCTAAGTCAGAGTGACCAAGTCATCCTGGTTTGCCTGGGACTTTCCCAGTTTTCAAGCTGAAAGTCCCAGTCCCACATCCTGGAAGCCCCTTCAGCTCTGATCGGTCATTCTATCTTTAGGTCAAGAAAAGAAAGCTTGTTTCATTGGAATGAAGACCCATTATATGGCTGGTAGCCACTATTTAAAAATTATTTTTTAATTGACAAATAATTGTATATATTTATGGGGTACAATGTGATGTTTTGATATATGTATACATTGCGGAATGATTCAATCAAGCTAATTAACAGATCCACCACCTCACCTACTTTTTTTTGTGTGTGTGGTAAGAACCTTTAAAATCTACTCTTTCAGCAATTTTGAAATATGCAATATTTATTATGAACACGGCCACTGTGCTCCACCTGTTTGCAACTCAGCTGGAGGCTGGGGCATTTGTAGGCTTGGCCAAGTGTGGCCAATTCTACCTCTCCCAAACTCCCCTTCCTCCATCACCCCACTCCCCATAGCCCATGTCCCTTCCTTTCCACAGCAGTTCCACGCACAGCGGAGGAGATGGCAGAGGAATCAGGGAAGATTCGTCTGCTTTTAGGATAAGAGGAACAGAGGGTACTGAGAAGGGATCTGACTATTCATTTCTGTGCCCCCAGAACCTAACCCTGAGCCTAACACAACATACTCCCCTCCCCTCAGTAAATGCCCATTGCACAAATATTTACCCAGTAGTGGTTTGAGGAGTGCTGAATGATCCACCAGCCTGGGTGCCCGGGTCTGATTTTCCCTGGCTAGCTCAGAGCAGGCACTCCACAAACATTCCCAGAGCAGAGCTCTGGCTGCCCAGGTATGTGGCCAGCAGGAGCCACCAGCTCTCAAACATGGTTGTGCCAATGAAGGACCCGACGAACTTTGAGAAATGAGATCCCTGGGCTGTATCCACTGAAGCAGACTCCTCGAAGTTGGAGCCCAGGAATGATGCTGGTGAGGAGCAGGGTGAGGTGGGTGATGTTGAGGATCATGGCCAACATTTCTCAGGCACTTGCTGTGAGTCAGGCAGCATTCTGAGGGCTGGGGGGTGTTATTAATTCTCACAACACCCCTGTGAGGAAACACAGGCACAGAGAGGTTGTGCTGTGTGTGCAAGGCTGCACAGCTGGCACAGCGTGGCACGTGGGGCCTGCTCACAGGCAGCCTGGCTCCAGAGCCTCGTGCCAAACACTAGACAGATGACACTTCCTTCTACGAGGTTAGACTCAGTCAGGGCTCAGCATGCTTTACACACACCCCAGCGATCACAAGGTAGGTGGTCAGTACCTCCGTGTTAACACATGTGGGATAGACTTGGAACTTTCCAGCAGGAAAGCAGACAGGAGGAGAGGGCTAAGAACCTCCCGTGCCTGGATGGTGTTAGCAGGCTTGTCTTCCCGTGTATGCAGCTTCCGTGACTTGCTGGAAAACCCAGCCTGTCTGCATGAGAGCTAGTGAGACTTCCTCATGGGCTCCAGTTATGGTCTTGGTTTTTGGTGAATGTCACAGTTACTTTTGCTGTGTAACAAATTGCCCCAAAGCAGAGAGGCTTAAAACAACCATTTCATCTTTCTTATGGTTTTGTGCATCATGGTTTTGTGCATAAGGAGTGCAGTAAGGGCTTAGCTGAGACATTCTTTAGGTCTCATGGACAAATGTCAGCTGTGGTTGCAGGTATTTGGGGCCTTTTCTGGGCTGGAAGCTGGGATGGCTTCTTTATGTGGCTGTTGGCTGGGAGCTAAGCTGGGTCATCAGCCAGAGCACCTACAGGTGGCCTCTTCAGCATGGCAGTCGCAGGTTGGTTGATGCCGATCCCCTCCCCTCACCACCCCCAACACACAGTAATCATCCCAAGGGGACCAGCTCAGAGCCACAGGGCCCCTTCTGACCTGGCCTTGGGAGTTACATGGCATCTTTTCTGCAGTGTTTTGTTAACAAGTGAATCCCTCGGGTAAGGTTCAAGGGGAGGGGATGGGACCCCTCCTCTGGGGGAGGAATGATAAAGACTTCACAGAAATATTCTCAAAACATGGCCGTGGTGGTGTGTATTTTTCACATTTTCTGTGCCTTCATTGATATTTTGGTGGACACTTGGGAGAAGCCAACCAGATGCTGTTTTAAGCCTGAGGCGAATCCAGTTTTCTCATGATGTTTAGAGGAAGAATGATCTCTGATGGTTCTTGTTTTTCAAATCCTTGTGTGTGCTCCTGGAGAGGACAGGGTGCAGTCCATACCAGGGGGCTTCCTGCTCACCCCTCAGATGCACTCACAGGATGCAGAAGGTGGCCCAAATGGCCCTCAGCCTAGTGGGTGGGGAAGAGTCTAAACAAGGACTCCTGAACTCTAACTGATGAATGAAGTCCAGGCTGGACCCAAGATTCTGCATTTTAACAAGCTGCCAGGTGCAGGTGGGTCACTGACCACAGGTCTGTGGGCTAAATCTTGCCAGTGGCGTGTTTTGTATGGGCTATGGGCTAATAATTTTTTTTTTACATTTTTAAAGGGTTTTTTAATTAACAAGAATATGTGACAGAGAGTGTAAGTGGCTTGTCAAGCCCTAAATATTTACTGTATGTCCTTTTACAGAAAAAGTTTGCTGAGCCCTGATCTAAGACATACAGGGTTGGCACTGGGCTAGAGGTGTGGCTTTTCTGCTTTTCTGTTTGTCCCAGCTGGGCTGGGGATGGGAGTGGGGGTGTGGATGGGGCAGCTGCAGATCCCCAGCTTGGAGGAGGGAGAGGCAAAAGGCCCATCTGACCTTGGGAGCAGTGTCTGAGAGACAAAGGCAAACTTTCACCCTGCCTCCATTAATTTCCTACACCTAAATCTCTTAGGCATAGCTGTGGTAGTTTTAAAACAAGGCCTCCAATTCTCTGTTACACCTACCACTGAGAAGTAGGTCTATATTCCGTCCCCTTGAACCTGGGCTCTGTGATTGCTCAGTCAAAAGAACACAGCTGAGGTGATGTGGTACCAGTTTTCAGGTCCAGGCAGCACTTCTGCCTGTCTCTTGGGATGCTCCCTATAGGGGTCCAGCTGCCATGCTGTGAGGAAGACCAAGTGGCATGGAGGAGGCCCAGGTGGAGAGGAACCAAAGTCACTGGCCCCAGCTGACCGGCAGCCCCACCTGGGAAGGAAAAGATGAGTCGTTTTACCCTAGATCTTCCCCCTCAGTGAGCTGCCCATGCCAACCCCTCATGGAGCAGAAATGACCTGTCCTACCACACCCTGGCCCCCCTGCAGATTTGTGAGCAAAATGATTGATTATGATTGTTTTAAGTCATTACATTTTGGGGTGTTTTGCTAAGCAGCAATCAATCACTGGGAGATTTATGTCACCTCTCTCCCCCTGGGTGACAGAGATGCAAAGGATTACTCAAAGCCCATTTCTTCTGAACAGTGAGAATCCCTGAAGGGGTTAATTTTCCAGGAACCCTCAAGAGAGAGACATTCCTCCTTGGAAAAGTAGTCTCAGACTGGGGTCTTCTCCCAGTATTTATTTTCCAGGGCAGGAGGTTATAGAAAAGGAACATAGGTGGTTACAAAAAGAACAGTAAGATAATTGTCATAGCAACATTCATTAATTTGTAAAAAGTTGTCCATCCACCAGCAAAAGCTTGTTCCTAGCAAACACTTTTCTTTTCCTACAGCAATTTCCTTAGCATATTTACATAACAATCAAGTAACTTTCTTAACATATCAATCAGTAAGTTAACCTGCACCAAGGACACCTGTCCTTGAGCCAGCAATTTTGCTGTGTTACAATTCTTTATCTACAACAGAGACTTTAGCCTGGGGAAATTTTCCTGTCCTTTGCAAGCTTAACATGTCTATGTGCAATTTTAAAAAGTTAGGCTAAACCTGAAAGTACAGGGCTTTGGAGGCTAGGCCCTGTGAAATACATTTGCTTTATTAGTGTTAGTGCTCTCTACAGATTTACAATGAAAAATTGATCATCTCTTTCTCTACCTGGGCTCATGTGCCCAAGTCTCTTAATTGCTCACCCAGCTCTGAGATGTGTGAAACTTGGGGTGATGGAGAGAAAACGCAACCCAGTCCTGCAACAGCAGTGTGGGAGGAGCACTCTGAGATTATCCATGCACATTTTGTAATTTCCCACTGGATTTTGGGCTGTCTTACCCCACTGGTAACAGTACTCAAAGTAAGTGAAAAATACATTTGTCACAAAACAAGGCAAAATAACCACTCAACAATATACAGATCTGGATGGAAACCATCAGGGAAGACTCCATCTACCAGTGTTCCCCACTAGCACCAAGTAAGTTTGTGTGTTTTCCTCTTATAAGGGACTTGGGTAGTGGGTTTTTTCCTTCTAGTACTCAGGAATTTGGGGCATATTCTTTGCTCTAAATCTGCCCTTTAGGTATTCCTTTGCAGGGGGTGGGGGAATGTGTGCTTGTAGCTCACAGTGAATTCCTTAAACTACCCTCCCTCATCCACTGGGGTCAACTGTAACAGCCATATTTGCATAATATGATCCCATCTATCAGGGCACTGTTGATTGGATGGGGGTGTGTGTATGTGGAGTGTGGGGTAGGCGGTGGGCATTGAGCCCAAACTGCAGTCTCTGTCTCTGAAGGTGGCAGGGAAGTAGGGAAAGCCAGATGGCCCAAAGAGAAGGATGCAGCTGACATGTGGAGAGAATCATGCCAGTCCAGGGCTGTCCGGGGCTCCAGTGCAGCCTTTCCTGGGGTGGGGGTGTGGGTGTGATTGCTGCTCTTGCTCAGGGCTCCCTGGATCCTAATGATGAGCCTCCTGTGTTACTTATGCTATTTGAGTTAATTTCTGGTATTTCTCCCTGCATTGTAATGGGCAGAACTGCTGTCCCGGGGTCACACTCCTTGATTTCTAGATGTAAAATAGGACATAAGATGTGATGGCCTGGATCACACTTGCCCACATTTGCTGAGCCCTTGGCTAAGTCCAGGGAGACAGAGATGGTCAGCCAAGGGCACTGCTGGTGCGGCTCCATCTGCCCCGGCCCTGTGAGTCTACAGAGAACTGCATTGTGGGAAGATATCAGGCCCCTCACAGGACAAGTTACCATGGCAACCACGGATGCCAGGTCCTGAGTATTCCAAACTCTGATGCTTTTCATTCAAACCAGAAAGAAAATAAGGAAGCCACCTAAATTTGTTTCCCTTCAAAGGTTTTTTACTGAAGGAAAAATCATAACACAGTCACAGAATTCTTCTTTTATAAAGCAAATTGGGGGGCATATATTGAAATTTTGGGTGAGGTGGAGGGGTCCATATAAAAACACAAAAAAGTGAATAAAACTTGGAGACTATCAAATGGGGACCTAGTAATGCTTTTACTTAAGATGCCATCAATGCCAAGAGCAGTGGCGGAATGACAATTACTTCACCAAGCACGTGATTATCGCGTGTCTACTATGTCCCAGGCACTAACCAGGCCAAGGGAGTACAGTGTGTGAGACACAGTCTCTGCTATGTGGATCCTTCAAGTGTCATTTTGCACAAGCAGCATCAACAAAACTTCATGCCCCTGCCCTACCTGGGTGGGCGCCTGGAGAGGCAAAGGGAATTTAGAGATGCCGGCCATGCCCTCCGTGGTCTGGGAAAGTGTGTCTAAGACCATGAACTCCAGCACAAAACTGTGTGTTCACAGTCTTTGTGCGCCATGGACAAGGCCTGTCTCTGGGACTTAAGAGAGAGGGCCCAGTGGCTGGAGGGATGTGGGAAGGCTTCATAGGGAGGTGAGGCCATGTGCTCCTAGCTAAGAGGTTACTGCTGGGTGGAGACACGTGAGGGAGTGTTCCAAAAGGAGGAGCCGTGGAAGGGAGGGTGTCTTAGTGGCTAGACTGGCTGGATTCTCCAGATGGAGAAGCCAGGCTGGGTGTGGGTTGTGGAGACACAAAAGACTAAGCCGGCTGGATATTGCTCTGCAGGAAATGGGGAGCCATGAAGAGTTTTGGAAGGAGGAGTGGCACGTACAACATGTCAGTCCATAAAGCTTTTTCCTCCAGGAGTTGACAGAGCGGGTAGAGTGCTGCAGATGGAGTTTATGGAAACCCCAGGGACCGAGGGTGTGGCTGGGGAGACTGCGGACTTGCAAGTGAACCTGGCCTGAGCAGGTCACTGCTTAGATACCAAGCAAAGTCCGAGAAATGGTGTTGAGCTGTGTCCACCCAAGGGAAGAGATAAGGGAAGATACATCAGCAAGAGGGCTCAGAAAACCCAACTGTCAAAGCTCACAAAGGGGACCAAATAGTGTTGCAGATGGCTGTGCCCTGTCTGCCCTTAGCAACCACCCTTCCTACTGTGAGTACCTCCAGCTCTCCATCTGAGGGCGCTCTCTGGTGGGTTTGGTCAAAGCTGGGAAGGCTGGAAGTTAATGCCCCCCCCCCCCCGTGATGATGTTATTCGATCGATGCACACCACCACTTCGTCATCCCTGTCCCAGGGGGGGACAGCTCTGAGCTGTGTTCTGCACTGTCTCCTAGAGTCCTAGCATGATTGGTCCTCAGAGGCCTACAGTGGCAATCCAATCAATCCCACATCCTTCGTGGGCTGCCTTTCCTTCCCGGCCTCACTTCCCCACTCCTTCAGCAGTGCTTCCTGGGATCACCTCCTAAATAAGCGGCTTATATTCAAATGCTCATTTCAGGGTCTGTTTCTAGAGGATCCCAACCTAAGGCAAATAGACATTCTAAACATTCTCCTTTAGCATTAGTCAAATTTGAATCACTGCTCTTTGGACCATGAGCTTCAGTTCTTTGCCCTTCTGGGGGAGGGGCTCTCAGGTCTACTTGTCCAGATATAGACAAATTGCTGGTGGTGTGCTATGTGATGTCACACAAGTCCCATGCCTGCTCTGGGCCACCACCTTCCTTTGAGTGTTGTGGTATCTTCAGGTTTCTATCAATCAGGAGATGCAAGGATGTGCTGTAAGCATCAGTTCTGCACTGCTTGGTAGCTCTGTAGACGAGAGAGGGGGCATGGCTGCTGTGTGGCATTTGGAGGCAGGTGGCAGCAAAGTCCTTGTCATATCAGTTGAGACTTAATGTCTTCCTTTCCTCAGTGTGTTGGAGATGAATTTCAGGCTGTCCACTCTGGGGGTTTGAAAGTCTTTTTCATCACTTGGTTTTCCAACAAGCTGACGTTCCCATCCTTGAACCCAGCACCTTTCACCGTCATATTGTTTCTGAAACTATTCATATAGCCAAGTTTGGAAATTTAAATCCAGCAAAGGATGACTCCAATAAAAGCAAATTAGAGAAGCTTTTAAGTCTTAGAAGTCCATTTGTCTGCACATCTGAGGCCAATAATATTTAGTGCGTGTGAGTAAGAGTAATTTGTTGACTTCCATTGTATTTTTGTGAGTCCTCTTTCTGAGCATGACTCAACTACGGCTCCTTGGAGAGGGAAGTCAATGGGACTGAAATGATTTCCAAAGACTGGTTCTGAAGTAAGCAGCTTAGTCCAAGCCAGAGGAATTATCAAATACCAAGTGGGCATCAAAAAAGTCAGGCAAGATGTAATTATGGATTTCAAAGATCAAAAAGTGATTCTAAATAACCAGAAGTATTACTGTCCTTTGGGTAACAGTGTTGACTGCTGAAAGACCAGGGAGGGCATTTTTCTCAGGCAGTTTTAGTCCCAATAGTGTTTTGAAGCCTCTTTATAAGGTCATAGTCAAGCTCAAATTTTAGCTTGTTTGAGTGCCTAAAATGGGCCTTTGTGACCACAGCCATCAGGGTAACATCTTTTCTATTTCTTTTATGTCCTCTCTGGACCTATGCTTGTTGAGAAGGAGGCTTTGAGAACAAAGCTACAGCAGCAACATAAATATCAGCCCATCTGTAGTGAGCTTTCATAAGGGTCCAAGGGGTTCTGATGGCCTTTTCCATCCCAGAGACCCCAGAGGAGTCAGATAAGGTGTCCAGCACCAGCAGTTCTTGGTAACATGCTGAGGGGATAAAGGAATCCCTCCTTGGGGTGGTAGGAGCCTTTGATGAAGGGATGAAAATGACTTATCCGATGTGGGCAGGTTGAATAAAGACACCAGAATGAGCACACCTGAGGGTCACATGCTCTTCTTCTGCACTACAGCCCTAGAAATTACCAAAACACATTGCAGCTCTGGAAAATTGGATGTATTACCTTTCTTGGATCTGAAATTATGAGGAAGCCATGAAAGCCAGAAGGGAGATAAAATCAGCTTGAAAGTGGAGTTCACCAATCAAAACACGTGTAGGTGGGAGTAGCCTAGGGGTGCCGCCCAAGAACTGCACACTGGAGGCTGTGCATGTGCAGAGAGAGGTGCTGCCTGGGGTCACCTGTCCAGGTAATTGATGACGTGCTGTGCGAGCAGCCAGGTGGGTTGCCACGTGCCTGTGTCAAGCTGCAGCAGGCAGACGCGTTTGCCCCCACGTGGGAGCAGTAAGCATGGTTACTTGGGAAAGAGAGGCAGGGCAGTGTACCAGGTAGCTGCTGCTGTTAGGAGCTGACGAGTTACTGACACGTCCAAGATAACATCTTGATGCAAAACATCTACCAAACACCACACATCTCCATCACATCTGGGAACAGGAAAAAGATGGCGCAACTGCCGCTGCTGTTCAACATTATACTAGAGGCCCGTGTAAAAAGAGAGGTAAAAATGAGGTATTTGGAGATGGTATGACCACCTGGAAAATCCAAGAAAATTAAGTGACAAATTATTAGAATTTAGATTTCTGTAAGGGGTACTGATATAAAATCAACATAAAAAGTCAAAAGATTTCTTAAACACCATCAATAATGAATTAGAAAATGTAATACAAAATAGGATTCCATAGTCACAAAACTATAAAATACTTAAAATAATTGTAACAACAAATATGTAAGATCTACATGAAAAAAATTATGAATCCTTATTAAATGTCGCCAGTAGAAATCTTAGCAAGTGAGCAGCTGTACCATGCTTCTATACTGTATATGTCTCAATTCTCACTAAATTAATCCATAAAACACCAATGGGATTTTTAAAAAGCATATCACGAGCATAATGGGTTGGCCAATTTCTTTCTTTTCTTTTTTTTTTTCCTTTTTGTCTTTTTTTGTGTCCGGCAACGGATCGCAACCCTCAGTGTCGCGCCCGCAGTGAGTGGGAACCGGTCTGTATGTGGGATCCGAACCCTCGGCGGGAGAAGTGGCGCACTGTAGCAGTGTGCCACCGGGCCAGCCCTTCTTTTTCTTTTTTTGGGCAGCTGGCCAGTACGGTTATAACACCATGCTCTAACTAATTGACCAATTTCTTTTTCAGAAGAGCATTACAGGGTTCTTGCCTTACCAGATATAAAAGTATATCATGAAGCTACATATAACAAATTAAAATCCAAATGTACAAATTGTAACTATAAAAGCATTAGAATAAGATATAGAAACACTTGTTAACAATCTTGGGGTAGGGAAATTTTCTTAAGCAAGACACAAAATGCAGAAGGCATAACTGATAGATTTTGACAGGCTACATCGAAATGAAAACTTACATACAACACCTGGCACTATAAAACCATACATTACAACAATGTAAATAACTAGAAAATATCTGCAACATATGGGAGTTAAATGATTGTAAAAATGAGTGTGGCTGAATCACAAAATTACCAGATACTTTGAAATGCAGATAGTTTCTTCTGCTTTATTTCTCTATGCTTGATCTTACCTTCCCTACCACGCCTCCATAATTTTGTCATTCTAGCAAGCTTATATGAACCAATGTGTTGAGACATTTCTTTAGGTCGATGCCAGTGTCATTTGGGTAAAATGCTTAAACTTTCCAACTTTCATCCCTCCTCCTTGAGATGTGGCTGCTGGGTGCGTGGGTGAGGCTGTGACTTGTGTGGCCTTGCGATGGTAGGGACGAGCAGAGGATTCATTTGTTGTCTTCTGGATCTTCCCTCTGGTCCACTTCAGTTTGTGGATTAGTGACTGCCCAGGTACAACTGGTCCCATGCCTGAGTCTTCCATTTGTGTTGGCATCTGTGGCTGAGGTCCACAGTGGTGTCTTGGGTTCTGGTGTCTCTCCAAGCTTGGCCAATGCCTGTGGCCCTTTCTGGCTGCCCTGGCCCCACTGCTGCCCTCACAATGGCCTTGCCTGAGGGCTTCTTGTGTCTTGCAGGCTGTGTGGCCCATCCTGCAGCACCCACATACATGCTGCTTCCCCTGATGCAGTGCCCCTTCAGCATGCTTTGTGGCTGGCCACCTGGGGACCTCTGCACTCCCTCAGGGCTTTAGGGAACTCTGGGTTCTATCCATGTCACAAGTAAGGGTGCCAGATAAAATATGATGTCCAGTTAAATTAGAATTTCAGATAAACAACAACAAATTTTTCAGTGTAAGTATGAGGGTACTTCAAAAAGTTTTTGGAACAATATAATTCAAAGATAATACAAATCTTTCCATGAACTTTTTCCAAGTACCCTTGTGTGCTCCAAATATTGCATGTCTTAAATATTACATGGCACATAGTTATACTAAAAAATTGTTCATCGTTTTCCTAAAATTCTAATTTAACTGGGCATTCTGTATTTTTATTTGCTAAATCTGTCAACACTGGCTATCTGGGAGCCAAAGGCTGCTTGGCAGAGCCTAACTCCAGCCCTCCCTTCTGCATGGTCACCCTGCACACGGGGTGGACTTGGTTTCACCCACCCCAGCTTGGGCTGGGGGCTAAGCGTTGAGGCTTCTCCTTTCACAGTCTGGGTGGGAAGTGAGGTTGAGTCCTGCTGCCTTTTGCCTTCCCCTTAGTTTATATACATGTCTCTACTCCTTCAACTAGGAGCCATTAAACTAGGACACTCTCCTGTGGACAAGGGCCACTGGGATTCTCCCCTGTTCTGCATGGACTTCCCCCAGGTCCTCCAGGCTCTTGATATGTTAAAGTCAGCAAATAAAGGAGTGTAGAAAATCCCTTTCTCTCTCCATAAAGCCTGGATTTAGAGCCCATTATTTTGCTGTGAATTCAAACCCTACTTTGAACATCAGAAGCTGAATATTAATTCTTGGTATCACTGCTGTAGATAATTCTAAAATCCCTCACTGGTCCCCAATTTGAAGGGCAGTCAAGTTCCTCAGGCTGACTAGGGGAAAGGCTACTAAGGTATAATTTTCAGGAAGTTAGAAACATGACTTTTATACAAACATAAAGTGAACAGGTGTCAAAGATTTTATTTAGCTCTTTAATTATTGAAGGAGCCAGTCAGTTGTTAAAAGAGATTCAAATCAGAATTTGAGTTACAGAGAGTTATGTTCTCTTTGGGACAAAATTCATTTGCATTGCTAAGGACTGGAACTATTTACATGACTACCAGTTGTCTTCAATTTAATTGCTATCCTACAGGCATGTAAAATAGACTAATGAATGGAAAGTCAGTCAAAGGCACACACCTCTATAGAATCAGCTAATCCTAGGACTGTCCGCTAGGCAATGCCCAACAGTACTGAAAGGATACCCAGGGATCTCTTGCTTATTTCCAAGTCTTGGACAATTTTTTCTTGACAAAGTATAATCTCAAAAAAAGCTTTTAAACTGTTGCAATAAAAAAAAAAAAAAATTCAAGGGCAGGCCTGGTAGCGCACTGGAGAGTGTGCTGCTTGGGAGCGCGGCGGCGCTCCCACCGAGGGTTCGGATCCCATGTGGAGATCGGTTCCCGCTCACTGGCTGAGCGCGGTGCGGACTCAACACCGAGGGTTGCAATCCCGTTACCGGTCAGTAAAAAAGACAAAAAGGAAAAAAAAAATTCAAGGGCAGGCCTGGTAGCGCACTGGAGAGTGTGCTGCTTGGGAGCGCGGCGGCGCTCCCGCCGAGGGTTCGGATCCCATGTGGAGATCGGTTCCCGCTCACTGGCTGAGCGCGGTGCGGACTCAACACCGAGGGTTGCAATCCCGTTACCGGTCAGTAAAAAAGACAAAAAGGAAAAAAAAAATTCAAAGTCTTATATTTATGTCCAATAAATATAAGACTAAATGTTCAACCTCAACAGCATATGCATGGGTAACATAACAACATAAGAGTTTTTATAAGTTAATATCCAGGGTGGAGAAATAAAGATCACTAATGCATTGATGTTGGAAGTGTAAATTGGTTACATCTTTTTGCAGTACAATTTGGTACTGTCTATTGAAATTTTAAATATGTGCATCTTTGACCAAGTAATTTCACTTATAGATATTTCTTCTAAAAAAATCCACAAACATGCAAATGAAAATTGTGAAAGCATCTTTAATTCATTTGCCAAATATTCATTCAGTGCCTACTCTGTGCCAAGCTCAGAGATGCTTGGGATAAATCAGTGAACTAACCAGGCAAAGATCTCTGCCCTCCTGGAATTTGTATTCTCCTGAGAGCAGATGAACCACAAGCCATGAATATAATGAATATGTAAATTCTCTCATATTTTGGAAGATAATAAGTGTTGTGTGGAAAAAAGAGAAAGTAGATCAGGATTAGGAAGAATCAGAAGTGCTGAGAGTGGGGGGTGGGAGTGAGGATCAGGTCTGGGTATTAAATAAGGTGGTCAGGGGAGGCCTCACAGGGAAGGTGAGATTTGAGCAAAGGCTTGAAGGAGGTGAGAGAGGGAGTCATGCAGGTGTTTGGCAAAGGCTCTGAGGTGGGAGTATGCTTGGCATGTTTGAGAATAGGAAGGAGCATGGATAACAGGGCACCCCACTTTCAGGGCCTCACTGGACTTGGTAAGGACTTTGGCTGTCTCTGTAAATAAAACGGGGAATTTGTAAAGCTTTGAGCAGGGAAGTTAAGCCATCTGATTGACATGGTTCCTGAATCCCCTAGGCTGCTGTGTAGAAAATACTTGGTAGCCACACAAGGGTAGGACAGAGGACTACTTGTTGCTCCTGGACTGGACTAGGGTGACAGCAGTTGAGGGGTTAAAGGTGGTTAGGTTCTGTAAGTGTCTTTTTTTTTTTTTTTAATAAATTTTATTGTGTATGAGGGTACTTTAAAAAGTTCATGGGGGCCGGCCCGGTGGCACACTGCTACAGTGCGCCGCTTGGGAAGCACGGTGGCGCTCCCGCCGAGGGTTCAGATCCCACATACAGACCGGTTCCCGCTCACTGGCTGAGCGAGGCATGGGAGCGGCACCGAGGGTTGCGATCCCGTTGCCGGTCCCGGTCCGGTACGGGGGCGACACTGAGGGTTGCGATCCATTGCCGGACACGGAAAAAAGACAAAAAGGAAAAAAAATAAAAAGTTCATGGGAAAAAGATCATGGAAATATTCTTTTACATCAATTTTTCCACGAACTTTTTGAAGTGCCTGTGTATATGAAGGGATCATGATGTTATGGGACACACATAGATAGCAAAATGGTTACTTCAGTAAAGCAAATTAGCATATCCATTATGTCACATAGTTGCCTTTTCATTTATTTATTTTTTGTGGCAAGAGCAGTTAAAATGTGCTCATTTAGCAGGAATCCCCAATTCCGTACAATTTCATTACCTATCGTCCGCATGTAGTACGATTAGTTCTCTAGACTTGTTCCTTCTACGTATTTGCTGCTTAGTATCCTTTGACCTACATCACCCCATTCCCTCCCCCCCACCCCCCACTGCCCCTGGTAACAACTGTTTTATTCTCTATTTTTTGATAAACCAGAAATCTGCTTTGAGGTCATCTAAATTCCTGAAAGCCTTGAGGGGTCTGAAATAAGGCAAGTCACACCTCCACATTTTGGAATTGTTATCACAAGACTGTTTTAACCTAAAACCAGGCCTACTTACGCTTGAAGAGGCTACATATTATTTTAGGAGAGCTGAATATGTATCTTGCAACCCTTAACTCATACATCTATACATAAGATGTAACTAAGAACAAATCATTAGCCTGTGCAATGCTATGTGACCAATGGAAAACCTGATGTACTGATTAAGGGGCTGTCCCCTCTCTTCCCCTTTGCTCTCCCCTTCTCTGTGATTATAAAAACACTGAAACCTGGTCTGTAAATTGGAACACATGATTCAAGGCCTCTTGAATCTATGTTTTGCTGGGCCACAGTCACTCATATTGGCTCAAATAAACTCTCTGATACTTTATCAGTGACTTGGGATCTTTTTTCCAGTACCATATATTTGACTTTTTTTTTTTTTAAGATTCCACATACAGTGAGATTATGCAATATATTCCTTTCTGCATCTGGCTTATTTCACTCAGCATAATGTCATATCCATGTTCATCTACGTCATGGCAAATGGTAGGATCTCCTTTTTTAAGGCTGTTAAATTAAACTACATTTGAGCTTTAAAAGCTCCACTGAGTTCTACTTAACAAACTGCAAACTAAGTACATAAACTAAAGACCTAATGTAGGAATTTGCTTTTGTAACAAACAGTGAATCTTAGCCAATCGCAGCAGCCATGCTTTAGCCAACAATCACAGGTGGCCAGCTATTCAAACTGGGTTCAAATTAGGCAAAGACTGAGCTGTAACCAACCTATCAGTTTCTGTACCTCACTTCTGTTTTCTGTATGTCACTTTCCCGGCAGCCTTGGATTTTCTCTGAACATGTTCTCCCAATATAAGAATCATTTTTTTGCTCAGTTAAACTCTGCTAAATTTAATTTGTCAAAAGTTTTTCTTTTAACAAGGCTCAATAATGTTACATTGTATATATGAGGGTACTTCATGGGAAGATTTGTATTATCTTTCAATTATTTTTCTGCAAACTTTTTGACATATCCTTGTATAAACCACAGTTTCTTTATCCATTTGTCGGCTGGTGGACACTTAGGTTATTTCCTTACTTTTCTGAAAGTGTTGTGAAGAGTGAATCCACATGATTTCCCAACATTGAACATAGGGTCAAGACTGACCCTGGCTTTTTGGCCTGAACAATGTGGAAGGAAGGAGTTGGCTGTCAACTGAGATGAGGAGGCTGATGGTAGAAGAGGGTTCCTTTCTGAAGGCGTGTGGGGGAACGTCATCAGGAGTTGAGTTTTGAACACAAGAGGTTAGAAATGAAGCATTTTTTGGTAATAGCTAAAACCTGAAAACAACTGAAAAAGCCATTAAAAGGGGAACAGTGATGTAAATTAAGGTTGTACAGAATGAAGTAGACCCATTTTTCAGCATTGCAAGATTTTCTAAGGCACAGCATTAAAAAAACCTATGTATAATATGAGCTAATTTATTTGCATACCCCAATGACTTCAAAAACAGAATTGTAGACTTTTATACTCACTCACACAAGTGCAGACAGTATCAAAGGCTTTCTGCTTACAAAGATTTAGGGGAAAAAATCAGCTTTTATGTATTGCTCATATAATTTTAAAATAATGTATAGAAAACAAAGGGAATGATGTAAAAGCTTGTCTTGCCTTGGCCACTGGTTTCCTCGTCTATAAGGTGACTGGAAAGGTTCTCCTGCCTCTGAGAGTCCAGGTTCTGTAATGTCACGTGAATCCAGATTCTTCTCAGTTTGAGCCAAGGCATGCTTAATTTTTTTTATACAGCAGCCTCGGTTCTGGCCCCGTCATACCTGGTTGTGACCAGAGGAGGACAGAATTTGTTTCTTTCCTCTAATAAAGTTGGGAGATCACTTTGAAGTATGACTAAAACCCGGATACATGTTGGTTTCAATTCAATTTCAGACAAACGTTAAAGCAAATGGCTACCTAGGAAGTCCCATCAGCACAGTCTGTTAGAAGAAGACAGTGAAACACGTGGTGTTTATCTTCCTTAGTTCAAGTTGCAGAGTAGCCTCATGACTGGGCAGTTGAAGTCTTTGGGCCATTAAGAATGTTTCTTTTTGCTTTACATGGTTGATCAACCTTCACACATATTTAAATAACCAAAGACTCCCTGTCCTACTCTTCCTGACCATATTTTCAATCTCCTTACTGCCACTTCTTCTGCAGTTAGCTCTCTGATCAGGTCATCAATCCTCGTGAATGATTATCATTGGCTGGTTGGATGTTTGAAAAGAGATTTCAGACAGAGCATGATGCTAAAGGCTAATGTACTTCCACTAAATACCAGGGTCCTTCTGGGTGACTGGTTATGAGCAGGGCATTTCTTGCTCCATTTAAACAAAGCTAGTATTTATTTTAAGAAGCTAAGAATAAACTTTACAAATATTTGACAGCTATGGCTATTGACTTCTTCAAACTCCAAGTTATAATACTTTCATTTCATTTTTGATTATAGAGACCAATTTGTTGTATCAAGATATAAAGGGGTCCCCCAAAGTATAAAGTCAAGTACCACCCAAAGATAATCACTGTTCATGTTTTGGTGTATTTTCTTTCTACTTCCCTCCCATATCTTTTCTGTTAAAGAAAAAATTATTCTGATGTGTTAAAATGGTAAGGAAGACTCTACTCAGGACTATTGTGATAGGTGTCAAGATTGCTGCAACAGGGGAGGGAGACTGGGCTCAACTCCAAATACAAAAAGGATTAGTGGGGATATATAGTCAATGAACAGAGTGAGGGGGTCAGTGGATGGAAAATTACTAAGAGGAGACATCAAGAGTAAGGGGATTCTAGCTAAACTGACTTAGGATTCTTGCTGAAGGCAGGCCAGGGTCGTCAGATACCCAGGGTGGGGAATTCTCTCTAAATTAATTCTTGCTAAAACTGGGCTATGCAGGTTTGGTAAAGACCAAGGCCAAGGCTGTGGCCTAGTTGAGAAGAGGATTCAGAGAAGCCTGCCTAGAGCTTGGTCAAGGAGAGAATTTTTGTTAATGCAATGTGTACAAACAGTGTATTTATTTAGTAATAAAAACCATTGCCCCTCTTTCCACATCTCTACATACTACCCCACAAGGCAGAAGTGGAAGACAGTGAGATGGAATAGAAAAGATAGTAGGACCTGAGCAAGCCAATTGTCTTGAGAAAGGTAAAGCAGGCTGAGCAGAGGACAAATCCCACTTGCACTAAGGGTGAGAGAGGGGAAGAGTGTGTCAGAGAAAGGGGTGAACATTAAATAAAATTTTCTCATAGTACCTCTTGATAAAAAGTGAGGATTGTAGGGGAGAAAAGTAATATCTTTGTCCTCACCCATCACAAGGTTCATGACTGATACCTCTATAACAAAAGGCAGATTAACAAGAGAAAGGCATGCAAATTTATTTAATATAGGTTTTATGTGTTATGAGAGCTTTCAGAAATGAAGATCCAAAGAAGCAGGGATATCTGTATTTTTATGAAGAGTGGATAGTCATGCAGAAGTATGATTGGACCCAGGGGGTATATAATCTAATAGTAATAAACTGGGGGAACTAAGCAAGTCCATTTTGTTCAGATTCTTCTGGGTGTCTGTGTGTCTTTGGCTCCTTTCTTCTGGCTAAAGGGAAGATCCCGCTGGGATGAAGGTCTTGTGACCTACTTTCGAGGAAGGTCAGAGAATTCTTTTTTTTTTTTAAAGACTATATTTTATTTATCAGAGAACTCTTTTATGGCCTGCTCTAGGAGAGAATGGTGGAGGTCAGAGACCCTTCCTGCTTCTGCTGTCTGCTCAAATGCCAAGATACCATATTTTGGGATAGTGTGTCCTGATCCCCATTAGGCTGTAACATTGTACATTCAGATTTGTATTTGGGGTTCCCCAGGGAAGCACTAATTTTCACAGAGAATAAAGTAGAGAGCCCATATCTCACCCCTAGTGAATCTAGTCTTGAACTATTAAGACACAAGAGATCAACTTGGTGATATGAGATGAGGGGCTCTGTGTTCAATTTATTGGTCTGGTACTGATTCATTGTGTAGCCTTGAGCAAGTCACTCAAATTTCTGGCCTTTGCGTTCCTTATCAGTGGGTAAAGAAATGAGTGGAATTGATCTGTTCATAAGTATCTATGAGTTTATAAAATTAAAGTTGCTATAAAGTGAGATCTGTGCTCTCTCCTCACCATGGGCAGCCCTGCCCCATGGCACTTGGGCAAATGTTTGATTCCTTCATGATGCCAGCTGGCTCTGGCATCTCTCAGCTCCTTTGGTCCTTCTGGCAAAGTTCTTCCTATGGACCCATCACTGCATCCTCAGGCTCCTAAGAAAGTGGAGACTAGTGATTATGAGGATGGGCCTTGGTGGTGATAGATTGTGAGACTGGGTTAGGGTGCACCTGCGGGAAAGGACATTTTCATGAGTCTGTTTGGGGAGCCAGATGATCCATGTGATGACAGGTTGGACTTAATGCAGATGCTTCATCCTTCCTCTGCTTCCTCCTACCTTCCCCTCCAGGCCAGCTCCCCACCCCCAGAATTGTGCCACTTAATTATCTTTGCTGATAAAGATAAAGGGCGATCCTTCAGCGTGGGAGTGAGCGAAAGAGAAACTGTATGCGAGTCACCCAGAGTTTTCTTCCAATCCTTGCTGGAAACTAGGTTGTGTTTTTTATGATTCCATGCTGTGCAGGAACTCTAATTTCCCCCGTTGCTGGCCATTACAGTGCTTTATATAGAACAGTAAAACAACATGGCACGTTAACCTTTGCAAATGACACAGTCAGATGGTGCCTTCGTAAGCAGTGGGCTCTGATGCTCACTCTGGAAAATGAGGCACAGCTTTAGTACAGATTGCTGTGCATAGCTTACCCCCTGTGTCCCAAGTGACAGGTTTGAAGAGTCATAGACAATGCCAGCTTGGTCCCTCCCTCCTGGAAGTTTGGGGACCAAAACAAATGGCCAGTTTACAGCAGGATGTGGGCATCCGACCTGTTCTCATGGCCTCCTCGGCTGCCACCTGTTCTGAGGTCTCTTTTCTGGATCATTGCAATAGTTTTGTGACTGGGTTCCCCATTTCTACAGTTGCCCCCACAGTGTGTTCTGAAATCAGCAGCCAGAGGGATCCTTTGAAAACATAAGTTAGATCACGTCTCTGCTCCTCAAAGCCCACCCAGGCTCCACATCTCAACTCCGAGTGGAAGGCAAAGTCTTCTCCAATGCCAGCCGGGCTCAGGCAGCTGCCCCAGTGACTCTTCTATCCCCTCTCCTGGCCCATGCTGCCTGGAAGGGCCTTTGCACTGGCTGTTCCCTCTGCCAGGGATATTCTTCGCCAGATTTCTGCAGGATTCCCTCCCTTGCCTCCTTCAGGCCGTTATTCAAATACTATCTTTTCAGCAGGGTCTTTCCTGACCACCCTATCTAAAAATGCAAACTTTCTGTCCACACTTCCTGTCCTCTTCCCTGACACTCATCAACATCTAACATGCTATTTTTAAATTTAAAGCAAACAATCCACTGGTTACTGCTTACTTTCAAAATCACCCTTTTTACACACTACATTTAAATAAATATGTGTATTATTACTATTATTATTTACTGCTTATCTCCCCCAAGTGGAAATAAAGTGTTATGAGATTTTTCTCTGTTTTGTTCCCTGCTCTTGGGATTATACCCTTTAGATCAGAGCTTCTCAAACTTTAATATGCCTGGGAATCACTTGGAGATCTTTTTAAAATGTAGATTCTAACTGGTAGCTTTGGTATGGGACCCGAGAGTTTGCATCTCTAACAAGCTCCTAGCTGCTACTGATGTTGATGGTCTGTGGCCCATACCCAGAGTAGCAAGGCTGGGGACCGTGTGGATCTACATCTGGAGGCAGGGCCACCAGCTGTTTTATTTCCAAAGCCAAGTTCAAAACCTAGGGCTGGGCAGACTGTATCAGAGTCACATGAGAAAGATTTAAATTTCAGATTTCTGGGTATCTTGCCTCAGAGATTGTGATTTCATAGGTCAGAAGAAATCTTGTTTTTATAAAGCTCACAGGTGATTCGAATGTGCAGCCAGGATGGGTAACCACCGCTGTAGAGAAATGAAGACTTTCTTGCATGTGCAAATGTGATTCTGATTTTGCCAAATTGCCATCTAGTGAATACAAAATGAAAACTGGCTTCTCAATTGAAAATCAAAAAAGTTCCCTTTTTCATCATTTGCATCATTTGGTTGGCATCCAAAAATTTAATGATTTCAACAGAGAAAAAAGGAAAATGTGTATAATCATCTCAGAATATCCCCATTCATCACTCTAAACTTCCATTTAGGATTACAAAAGTAACACAAGCACATGGTAAGTAGTAAAAAGGTGTGCCCCGAAAAGCAAGCTTTTCTTCCTATCTGCATTTCCAGTCTTGTTCCTTGGGGGAAATTATTGTCAATTGTGTCTTGTGAGTATTTCTGGAAAATTCCTACACACACACACACACACACACACAAATATACATATATGTTTTTCTTTGTAAAAAAAGGGAAACGCGATCAAACCCTTTGTACTAGGCTTTTTCTTATTACTGTGTGTTTTGGTATTCCACATATGGTGAATTGTAGTTCTGCACTGAGATCTCCCATTCCACATGCCTTGACACTCTTCCCATTGAGAGGTGGGCTTATGACTATGTTGGAAGTGACACTATGTGACTTTTGAGGCTAGACCATGAAAAGTGATACCCCTTCCATCTGGTCTTCTTGGGAAGCTCACTCATGGAACCCAATCACCATGTGGTGAGGAAGTAGACAGACCACATGAAGAAGCCATGTTCAGGTTGTCTAGGCAGCAGTCCTAGCTGAAGTCTAGCCAACAGCCAGTATCAATCTCCAGAAATGTGAGGGAGAGAGCTTTAGATGATTCCACTCCAGTCTTCAGGCCACTCCAGCATGAAGCGGAGATGAGCTGCAAAGAAACTGGATACAGCATTTCCTGACCCTATTTAAGGGCTACACAGCAGGAGTTACAAGAGGATGGTATGATCTGTGCATCCTTCGTGGGTGACTTTGAGCCAATCACTTCGTATTAGTTAGACTAGGCAATGCTGTAACAGGAAACAAATCTTCACATCTTACAACTTCCCATCATAAACGTCTATTTCTCACTCATAACAACAGAGCACTGAGGGTCAGCTGGCTGTCCTCCATATCACGACCCAGGGATCCAGTTTCCTTCTGTGTGGGGGCTCTTCTGTCTTTGAGGGCCTCCTTGGAGTCCTTTGATATCTCCTCTCCATTTAGCTGGCCTCTGAGTGACGAAAGAACACGGAGCATCACACAGGAAATTGTATGGCTTGGCCTTACGTGAGTTACATCACCTCTGCCCACAATTCACTGGCCAAGACCCAGACATATGGCCCCATCCTAACTGCAAGGGAGTCTGGGAAATGTAGTCTTCTTTGGTACCTAAGGAGAGGAGACAAGATTGGTGGGCATCTAGCCAGTTTCTGCCATAGAGTGCCTCAATTTCCTCTCTGTGGATGGGGATAACAATACCAAACCTCATGAGGTTGCTGTGAGGATCAAAATATAAGAAGTCATCTTGTCCCTGAAGAAGTGGAAAGAACTGTGTGCATATTAAGTATTATGGTGTTTTCCATCAGAAAAAGATCCCTGAGATTATGGGCAGTTTTCATCATCAGTCTGGAGTCCTCACGGATGATGGGTGATGATAAGCCTCTGTCCCTCCCCCGGTTGTCCTGAATCTAACCACTGGCAGCCACTGCCCTGATACCAACAGTTGCTTCTCCCCCAGTGGACAGAACAACATGCTACCAAAAGCAGCCCACCCACATGCCGTTCAAGCTTAGAGAAAAGAAGCTCAGGGACACAGCTGGTCCCTCCCTCACCAGGAATGTTCAAGTGGGACAGTGAGTGGAGACACAATCTGCAGATATGAAGGGCCAACTATAATTGAGAAAAGACTGATACTCAGCAAAAATTTCCTAAAGGTTTCTGGATTACAAAACAGAAACATGCACTGAAAGAAATCACAGATGAGATACTCTGACTGTGAGGTTCAGAGTTTTCAAAAAATAAAAATAATATTTTTTATTTTTGGCTAAGGATGTTCTGCAGAGGATGCTCTCTTTTCAGGCCCTGGCTTGCTGCTGTATCAGACCCTGGTGGGTTGGGAAGTCCGTGGATGAATTTCAGCAAGGTCCATGGATCCTCAACTTTTCAAAGCCAAGAGATTGATAGCAAGAGATAGTGAATAGAAACTCTCTCCAGTTTTCTTCCTTGGGTGATGGACCCCAAGAATAACTATCTCTTTCAAGGTGAACCAGACCACACTGATAACCAACTCAAAACACAACTCTTATAGAAATGGCATCTCAACATTTGGGATTGTGTTTTTTTTACAGGGCAACCTCTGCCCGGCTCTGCACAATGTTCCATATAAACCAAAGTTTCTTGTTTTATGCTCTAAAACAGGAGATAATTTTCTTTAAAGCCTTCACGTCTTTTTCTTCCTGGACTTCAGTTGAATTGGGTTTTTAGAATGTTAACCAAATTTTGTCTTTATAGACACTCAGTGGGGAGAAAACTTTAATCTGTTTTATGTTCTCAGAAGGTCAGAACAATTAATATTGTGGAACAATACCACATGTAGTCCCAGGGATAGTTGTGAATTTAAAATGATACATTAGCTTAATTCCCCCAATGAATGGCTTATTGTCTTTGCCAGCAAATGTGGCTCATGGGTAATTGGCAAAATCACACAGATACTTCTCCAAAGAATCCATATTGGGCTGTTAGAAGATCAATGGCAAAAGCCACTGATTCTGGCTTGATTGATCAAATATTGATAGTGACTGATGGGTTACTTGCAAACTAAAACAACAGTTTGATGCCCCATAGAAAGAATGCTACACTTAGAATGCAGAGGTCAGTGTTCTGGCACTGCACTGGCACCACGAGGTGTTTAAACTTAGGTCAGTCACCCGGTCTGTCTGGATACCTGTCTGGGTTCTCATCTGTAGGAAGAAGCTTTCTGAGAGCAGCTTTGACTTCTATGAGTCTATCGACTAGACAAGTTTGAGTAACTCTGAAAAAGCCTTGGAGAGAACAGATGGCCTTCCACACTGGCAAAAAGAGCAAAGAACAGGGCAATGGCACTGTGAGTTGAGGTTGTACTAATATGGGTTTCAGACAATGGTCGGTTTAAAAAATATTGGGACAATGATGATCTTGATTCACTATCAGAGATGTTCGGGTGGGCAGTTCCGAAGTTATCACGTGACTGTGTAATTTCCCACTCTGTTCGACTCCATCCAGGCATGCACACTTGAGCTGATCTCCAGAAACAAGGAAGAAGTATAAAGCATCTGTTACGGAGGGTCACGTTTTCTCTCGTGTCCTTGTCTGCCTGCCCCGGTGTGCGCGTCTTCACTCGTGGCAGCGATCTGAGATAACAACTATACATTAGACAACCATGAAATAAATTTAGGCTTTTTTATACTACGAGAATTCAAATTCACTCAGAATCTTTCCTTAGAGATGAGACACAAGGTCGTAAACTAGGGAAACACTACTTTTCTAAGTAGCTCTCGACTGGACGTGGAAAGTGATCTTCATTTGCAGATATTGGTCAGCAGTGTAAGCACCCTCCAGCCACCCTCCACCCAGTCCTGACAGTTATGTGCTTGATCCTTCCAATTCTCACTTGATAATTTATTGTTTGCAAAACCTGAAGCAACCTCGGCCCAGTGGTGATTTGGCAAAGCTGAGTGTGTCTACCTGCAAAGGCTACCAGCAAACTCAGATCTGAGCTCCAGAAATGTTTTTTGATGGATGAAATACACAGTGGCCCAATTAAAACTGTGATCCAACAGAAGGCACCATTTAGAAGTATTTCCCAATGGGGCTAAGGAGAGCAGAGTACAGAACAGTAAGAAGACATCCAAGTGAAAACAAAGCTCGATCATCTTATCCCTCATGCATTGCGTAGGGTTTGCATAGGCCCAGCCAGTGACCTTAGAAATTCTTGGCTAGCAAGGTGACATTTCAAAATGAATCTGAGTAAAATAATTTCTAGCAAATATTACCATCAAACGTAAGTAGTGTGTTAAGCATGACCCAAATGCAAATCAGATGCAGATACCCTATCCTAAATGAACGTGAAGGGAAGATGAGTTCATAAATGATCAGGACACTCAATAACACGGGTAGGGATATTTGAGAAGGAGGGAAGAGCTGGAACCATGATACAGGGGTGGAAAATACCAGACATGCACAGGAAACTGTAAGCTCGGCTTGGCTGGAAACCAGATTGAAAGGATAGACTGGAGTCAGAACCCACTCACGAGGTTTGTGTTATCACAGGCTGGGACAGCATTAACCTCTTTCAAGCTAACATGTTAGCCTGTTGACTCATGTAGAGCTTTTGGGCTGTTGGAGGCTCTCAGGAGGCCATATCCCAGCTGCATTGTCCTTTGAAAGTGAGACATTTGTTAAATACCTCCTATCTAAAGAAGCTCTACAAGGCATTAGAAGTGATGCTGGGAAGAATCGCTTACAAGGGTCTTGAAGTGTAGACTCAGTTATAAGCATCTTAGGACAGGTCCAAGGAAAGAGAAAGTAGATGTTGAAGAGGCATTTGGTGAATGTCAGCTCTGTTTCTGATAAAACTCTTTGAACCAGGAAGAGAAGGGTGGGTCCTTAATTTGATAAAGATGACTATAGGGGGCGCTTGCTTTTTTGGCTCATTCTATGTCTGTTTGCAAATTGGCTTAAACCAATCAACATCACACGTCCACTTGGCCATAGCAACTTGTTTAGGAATAGACAAGTGACAGTCCATTGGGCTGATATGACACAAGGATACATCTTCTGGCTCCTGGGAAAGCAGCCACCTGGAGGAATGCTCTTCTGTTACACTGAACAGGATAATGTGTTGCCTTGAGAGGCCTCTGGCAGGCACCTTTGGGACCAGGAGGGAAGCAGTCTTAGACCCAAGGCGGAGAAGAGAGATGCGTGGCTCCAGCAAGCCTGGCCTGGACTTGCTGTGGGACTTCTGTTTTACATTACAAGCCAGCTCGAATTTAGTTTTTGGTTATTAAAAACAGCTGAAAGATTGTTAAGTGATTAAAACACTGACCTTAGACTAACTCCATCACATTTAATGAAGAAACATTAGAAACATTCTCATTAAAGTGAGAAACAAGAAAAGATTGCCACGGCCCTTTCAATAATTCAATATTGTTTTACATGTTCTAGTCAATGCAGTATGTATGACAGATTAAGAGGAATAATTTTTGGAAAGGAAGACTTACAGATGATATTATTATTATTTACAAATCATATGATTTTCTGTTTTGGAAAACTTAAAATAATGGGCTGAGAAACTATAATAGAGTTCAGAAATATGTCTGGAAATCAAAAATGGGGAAAATCTGTAATTTTTCTACATATCAGCAATAATCAGTTATAAAATATAATGGAAAATGAGTTCATTCATAATTAAAATAAATAATATGTAGGAGCAATATTTTAAAATAACAGCATTTAACAGAGGGCAAATATTTCAGAAATATATTTCAATGTAATCTGCAACATCAGTGGGAGGCTGGCCCACTCAGACATTATCAGTCGTAATCATTTTTGTAACTCAGTGAGTCAATGAGTGTCAAAAGCTTTAAGAACTTAAAACCTCTTTGTTTCCCAGCCTTTACTTATCCAGAAATTTATCCTAAGGAAATTTCTAAAGATCTGTTCAAAGACTTAGTTCCAAGAATATTCACTGAAGTAGTCTCTTTTATAAATATAGGAAATGATTGAAATATAGCACAAAATGGATTAGGTAAATAAATTCTATTGTATTCATGCGCAGCGGAATAGTTTGCAATGATTGAAAAGGTCCTACAAAAGGGTACTTGTTGGTTTTGAAAGATTTATATGATATAATAAATGAAAAAGCAGTTTACTAAGCAGTACGTGCGGGGTGATGTCATTTTTTTTTTTTTTTTTTTTTGTCCTTTTTGAGACCGGCTGCACCGCGCTCAGCCAGTGAGCACTGTGAGCGCACCGGTCATCCCTATATAGGATCCGAACCCACGGCGGGAGCACTGCTGCGCTCCCAGCGCCGCACTCTCCCGAGTGTGCCACAGGCTCGGCCTGGGGTGATGTCATTTTAAAGCAGGAACATAATGATGGGTAGAGATGGGAGGCGGAGGTGGCATGGAGGCCACGTGTCTGAAATGTGGGTCTTCAGAAGCTGGCAGTTGCGAGAGGAAGAACACAGAGAGAGGCAAGGAAAACGAAAGCTGCTTCTTGCTTCTAGAAGAGTTCTTCTCCCCTGTGTCTCCACAGAGCTTTAGTAAAACACACTTGGTGTGGCTGGATTTCTTGTGGAAGGTGCATGGGACAGAGTTTTGTGCTATGTCATCAGGGATGGGGGAGTGTATTAGTTATCTATTACTGTGTAACAAACTATCCCCAAACTTAGTAGCTTTCATCTCACAGCATTTATCACCTCACACAGTTGCTGAGTTTAGGAATTTGGGAGCGACTTGGCTGGGTGGTGCTGCTCAGGGTCTGTCATGTTGCCCAGGCTTGACTGGGGTGGGAGGGTCTGCTTCCAAGCTCATTCATATGGTGGAGGGCAGGGGACTTCAGCTTACATCAGGCTGCTCACAATGTGATGCCCACCGTAGCAAAGGATCTGGGGAGGAGGGGGGAGAGAGAGAGAGAGAGAGAGAGAGAGAGAGAGAGCACCCGAAACAGAAGCCTCAGTCTTTTATAATCTAAACTAATTACTTCTTCCATATGCTATTAAACACACAGACAAACCCTGGTACAATGTGGGAGGAAACTGCACAAGGGTGTGAATACTGGGAGGCTATTAGGTGTCATCTTGGAGGACGTGGGAAGAGAAGAAAGAGTAGGGCTGGGAGGGAGCCATGATGACAGGCGTGCAGAAATCTGGGGAGATCACAGGTGCTACATTGGATTCGAGCTGTAAAATTTGAGTTTGGAGCTAAGTTTACGTACATTTCTGTGGGTCACATAGGCTCAAACTGCCATATGGAATAAACATGGGATTGAATGATATCTCTTGCTACTTATTGAGGAAAAATTGGAGGATCAGAAAAAACCTATCTGAGAATGGTATCATTTAACATGTATTGCCCCAAGCAGAGGGATCTTCAGTTAATGTGAAGAAGACCTAGGAGGAAGATGACCGTGGTTTTTACATCAGGAAGTGCACTTTTCTTAATTTATAAGTGGGAGGGCTCAAGTCATGGTAGCAAGAGGAACACGCATTCTCGTGTACATTCTAGAACTGCACCGCCTGGGTTCAAGTCCTAGTTGTGTCACTCGCTGGCTGTGTGACCTTGGGCAAATCAGTTAATGTCTCTGTGCCTCAGTTTCCTCATCCACAAAAGTAGTTTGTACCTCGAGGATTGTAGTGAGGAAAAAATGAGTCACTAAGTGTAAGTTATGACTTGATAACTGCTGTGGTAAGTGCTGTGTTAAAAGTGCTATTATTATATTACATATGGCTTGTGTAAAGTATATATTATATAGTACATATATTATAGTGTGTATATGTATTAGTCAGTTCAGGCGGCTGTAGCAAAATACCATAGACTGGGTGGCTTAAACTACAAACATTTATTTTTCACAGTTCTGGAGGCTGGGAAGTCTAAGACCAAGGCTTGGCAGATTTGGTGTTTGCAGACGGCTGCCTTCTCCTTGTACCCTCACAGGGTGGCAAGAGATGGATCTCATGTCTCTTCCTCTCTTATCACCTCTTATCCGAGCACAAGGGCTCCACCCTCATGACATAATTACCTCTAGGTGTTCCACCTCCTGATACCATCACACTGGGGATTAGGATTTCAACATGTAAATTTTGGAGGGACATAAATATTTCGTCTATACCAATATGTAATATGTACTATATACACTACTATTATGTATACTATGTGAGTATATGCTATTATAAGAAGTACTAATATAACATATATCATTTAAATAATATATTACATATATTATAGTATATATTGTGTATATTTAGCAGTATGTATTATACATAAAATACTATATGATTGTATGTACTGATATTATAGATACCCTGTATATGCTATGACTATAAAAGCTATTATTATCATTATCATTGTTATTAGAATCCATTCAATGCCACAGATGCTGAGAGGTTAATAGAGAGGTAGTAAAAACAACATAGAACCCATGAGACCAGGTAATTGGGTGACTGTTGATACTGTAACTAGATACAGAGAAATCTGATTGTGTGCGTGCACACGTGTGTGTCTGTATGTGCTCATGTGTGTAGGGAGTGAATTTGGCTTTGAGCACAAAATCACATGAAGAGCTGACGGGAATCCTGTAAGCCATCTTGTACAACCTGCTCACTCTGCTGATGAGGACAGTGATGTCAGTGCTTCTCCTGGCAGCCTCAGATCACACAGTCATCGGTCTCCTGCCTTCTCCCTTCTCGCACATGATGAATTTGGTAAAATCTGGTGGAGATGGTTAGCAAAGAGGTGAGGGTGTGGTCCCCCACTGAAAGATTCTGTTGTCGTTCCCTTACTTGGGTCCAGCTCGACCTTCCTCTCCTGCCGTCGCCTGCCACTCCCCTGCTGTCGCTTACTACTTTAACATTTGGAGACTATCCTCTGAGTACTATTTGCCTCTGGAGGGAGCCCTTCTGATGGAAGGTCCAGAGAACATCCAAAGATATTAACAGATCAATGCTTCACCCAAAGTAATACAAGAAGGAGCTGGAGCTTGTCTTGTCCTCAAGCCTGAAAACCGGTGAGTCACTGTGCTCCCCAGTAGTCAATTTCCTGAGACATTATCATCTTGCAGGGGACAGATCAATTAGCTTCCAAGGAGGCATTCAGGATTCAGGGACGTTTTCCCAGCCCCCAGGACTCCCCGGGGATTGTTTGATTTCTCTGTTGAAAACCCTCGTTGAGGACCAGATCTCATTCCCTGTGAATTTCCCACATCGTCTTGGCTTGAAAGGAAAGATGGTAATTTTAGGCAGTTTGTGATTCTAGAGGTGTTATGAAAGACATATTTGCAGATACCTCTTGGGATGTTGTCAGGATTAACCTAACCACTGCCTTTCACCCCGAGGGTCACTGTGAGGCAAGGCTGTGATGATGCTGTGTCTTTATATTCTCTTGACCCTCCTCCCAGTTCTTCTCAGGCTTCCAGGGCTTCTATGCATCTGGGTGTGATCTGAGACCCCCCTGGGGTTCTCTACTCTCCCCTGTCCTCCCTGAGCCATGCCCTGTCCCTTACTCAACGCCGATTGGGGTCCATCCTGTCCTGGCACCTCAGCCTCAGTGAGAGGATGCTGAGCCAGGAGCGGGCAGATGGGGACCTGATTGGGGGATGAAGAGAACCAGGTTTGCTGTGGTCGGGGTCTAGGCTAGTTTTGTTCAGCAACTAACCTACAAGTGACAACCCCCGAGGTATACGTCATTTTGAAGATCTAAGTGGAAGGGGGAGACATAAAGGACAGTTGAACTGAAAGCATAATGAGTGTGTCCCATCCAGACTAGTGGCATTTCTAGCTGAAGCTCCTTTTGGTAAAGGGTTGAGGTGGGAGCTCCTGAATCTTGGCTGTAGTTTCCAGCTAGGTCTTCCCAGTTTGGACAGTTTTTAAAACTTAGTAATTTTTAGAGCATTGGTTTGGAGAGATGGAGCCTGTTCCATAAGATCAAACACATGCAGTTCACATAAAAGTACTGGACAGTTAATTTAAACTGCAGTTACACACAACAATGTAATATTGTGTTTTAAAAAGATCTATAAAATAATACACCCCATGAAACACTTTTAATAAAATTAAAAGCAGCTAAAATGAATCAACATATTTTTAGAAATATTTGTTAAGATTACATGCAAAATAAGAAAGTAAATGTTAAACCTGTGGTTACATCAATTGTGGGATATAGGGGCTAGCGTTGGAAAAAAGCATATAGGTAGATGTAAATTATCATCAATATTTTAGGTCTGTGTTCATGGTGTATTCAAAGGTCTTTATTATATTAGATTATTAAAAGTATAAATTATAACGATATAAATTAAAATGTACAGGCCAATTACAAAAATGAGTTATTGAACTAGTTAGTACTTATTCATATGCCAGGTATTGTTCTAAGCATCTTACGAATACCTGCAACTCACTGGATTCTGAAAATAATCCTATAAAGTGGGATTATTACTATTTCCATTTCTATGAGGAAACCGAGGTACAGAGAAGTCAAGTAACGAGCCCAATGTCACAGAGCTGAGCTGGGATTCTAACCCAGGCTGTGCATCTCCAGGATCCTGCTCTCTCAACCACAGGTGTTATGAATAATGTGCTTCTATGAACCCAAGGTCCATAAAGAAAGAAGAACAAGTGAACTGAAGGAACCAGTTTCTACAAGAAGCAGGTACAAATGCATAGGGATTGAGGAATGCCTGACTAGTTTGGGAATAAAGCAGGTGGTTTTGCACAGGACAGCATTTCAGTTGATTGCTATCTCTAGCCTTTCCATCAGAATATTTTACTTTCACAGCAAGGCCTTTCTGGATTCATTCTAACAGTGGGGATTTTGGGTAACACGGCAGACTACTGGAGGAGGGGGCAGTGTATTGACTGAGTCTTTGAGCTCCCTTCCTGTCATATAGTGAGCTGGCTGCTGGCTAGGTGGAGGTAGTACCTCTCTTTGTTTTGCCTCAAGATTTACCATCTCTTGAGCAAATATTGATTTCTTGAATTAAATTGTAATGTCCCCTCAATGGAATTCGATATTTGTTTGATAGCATGTCTGATGACTGAGTGCTGTGAGGAAGATCCCTTCCAATAGGAAGACCCAGGATGGAAGTCAGAGATTCTCAGAGAGTGACCTTCAGAACTGCAGGACTAGCATCCTCAGGGAACTTCTTAGAAATGCAAATTATTGGGCCTTGCCTCGGTCCTACTGAATCTGTAGCTCTGGGGGTGGGGCCCAGCCAGTGGTGCTCTGGCAAATATTTAACAACTGGCTCTCTAAAACAATGCATATATTTATGTACATAAGTTTATCATAAAATTTGCTAATATATAGGATGTATAGCACACAGTTTACAAATAATAATAATAAAGCATTCAATAGCCTCTACTATAAATTTAATATAGCCAATTGATTTTCACAGAATGCTTTCGTTGTTTTTTGCCATGCTCTTGTATCAGAGAAAAATCTATGGTTGCACTTGATGAATGAGTGTCGTTCCAATATGAATGTTGGTTGATATTTTTGTTTATACTAAAGAATAATATGAAAGTGAAACAAAATGAAGACATATGTCAGAATGTCACTTGTTTATCAATGACATATAACTACTTTGCTGAATCAGATAACAGTTTTCAAATATTGGAAGAGTACTTCCTTAACTTTTTTTTTTTTTTTTTTTTTGCTATTCACAATGTAATAGCTGCAGGCTGACATACTTCTAAGCCTACTCTGTATTACTAATATTTTCTCCATCACATTCTTAAGTCTAATCAATGCAATAATAAATCAAGTCCCGATTTGTAGCATTTGCCCATTTCTGTGGTGTTAATTCTCCTACCATGGCCAGCCACAGCATGAGACTACTGAATGAAGAGGTAGGAAGAGATGTGCAGCAGCATACCATCACACTGACACAGTGTTCAGAAATATCATGAAGAGCAGAGATAGTAGAAATATGTAGTAAAATAATTAGAAAGTGCTTTTAATGTAATTTGTTTTTAACATAATTTCTTTAAGTAGTTTATGATTTGTTTTTTAAAGGTAGCTGTGTTCCACAAATAGCTTGCAAAATTTCTGAAAATTTAACAATTGGCTCTCATGAGTTGGTATGAATTGCTCCAGCATATCACTGGACTCAGCAATCTGATTTAACAAGCCCCCCAGGTGATTCTGATGATGCAGAATTTTGGGAACCACTGCTTAAGCAGATGCTGAGGACAAGAAACGCATGTAGCTATACTTAACCTGATGCTACATGGACCTGGCCAACCAAATGCTATATTCAACCATTTAAGCAAATTCAGATTTGTAGGGGAGAGCAGAGGAGTGTATCTAAAAGGAAACAGAGGAATGAGAAAAGGTCTTAACTTTGGATCTTTTTTTTTTTTTCTTCCATGTTTGGCTCTGTTTGGTAAACTATAGATATTTGGAAAAACCTTAGACTAAATTGTATCTCAGTTTATTCTCCTGAAACAAAATGGCAGCCAATGCAACTGCTCAAATCATGTGTCTTCTGGAGTCTAAAAAGACTGGCTGATTCATTCAATAAATACTTATTAAGCAAGGCAGGAGGAGCAGGCACCCCCATCACCTGGCAGAAGGCAGGAACATGCCTGGGGACTGAGGCAGGAGATTGGGCAGCCCCCACCACCTGGAAGAAGGCAGGAGTATACCCAGGTACCAAAGCAGGAGGTGCAGGCAGCCCCACAGCCCAGCAAAAGGCAGGAACATGCCCAAAACACGACTTCCACATAGATGGCCCATCACAACCATCACCACAGCCACTGCTGCTGCAAGAGTGGCATGCCACCACATTTCCATCCACAGCCATCATGCAGTCTGCCTGTTGCCCACTCAACTGCATTGATACATGGAGAGTCACCAGCAGAGACCAGAAAGAGAAAAGAAAGTCTCCCCTCAAAGTCCACCCCAGAGTAACAGAAGAAGCAACTGCTTTTCCAAATGACCAGACATCAATGCAGACATACTAGAAATGAAAGTATGTCTTGAAAACCCAAGAAAATATGATACCATCAAAAGAACACAGTGATTCTCAAGTGCCAGACCCCACAGAGCAGTAACCTTGAAATGACTGAAAAGGAATTCTGAGCAACAACCTTAAGGAAACTCAATGAGACGTAAGAAGACTCAGTTACGCAACATAATGAAATGAGAAATAAATATTAAGGATATGAAGGAGAAAATTTACAAAGAGATTAATGCCTTAAAAAAGAATGTAGCAGAACTCCTGGAACTGAATGATTCAATGAGTGACATAAAAAACACAACTGAGTGCTTAAACCAAAGGTTAGAGCAAGAAGAAGAAAGGATTTCTGAACTCAAGATAGTCTTTTCAAAAGTACCCAGGTAAAAAAAGAGAAAGAAAAAAAAAAAAAGAAAGAAAAAGAAAATCTAAAAGAGCTAGCAGACAACCTTGAGTGCACAAACATTTGAATCATGGATGCTCCAGAAGGGGAGGAGAAAGGAAAAGGCATTGAAAAACCTATTCAATGAAATAATAGTGGTAAACTTCCCAGGCACAGGGAGAGACATGGACCTTCAGATCCAGGAAGCTCAAATATCCCCAACGAAATTCAATCAAAAAAGATCCTCTCCATATTGTAGTCAAACTGGAAAAGCTCAGAGACAGAGAAGATCCTAAAAGCAACAAAAGAAAACCATCAAGTCACCTACAAGAAAGCCCCTATCAGACTAACAGCAGGTTTCTTGACAGAAACTTTACAGGCCAGAAGAAAATGTGATGATATATTCAAAATACTAAAAGAAAAAAACTGACAGCCAAGAATACTATACCCAGCAAATCTGTCTTTCAGAAATGAGGAAGAAACAGTGTATTTCCCAGACAAACAAAAACTGTGGGAGTTCACTACCACATGACCAGCCCTACAAGAAATCCTCAAGGGAGTCCTGCATCTGAAATCTGAAAAACAATAATCACTACTGCGAATACACAAGAAAGAACAAAACCCACTGGGAGAACAAAAATGCAAATGAGAAAGAGAAAGCAACTAAATCTTACCACCTCAAAAAATCAACAAACATCAAAGACAAACAATAAAAGGGGAAGAAATAGCAACTAAATCTTACCACCTCAAAAAATCAACAAACATCAAAGACAAACAATAAAAGGGGAAGAAATGAGCAAAAGATATTTAAAATATCTGAACAAAAATCAATAAAATGCTAGGAGTAAGACAATACCTTTCAATAACAACCCTAAAGTTAAATGTATTAAACTCCCCACTCAAAAGACACAGACTGACCGATCGGATTAAAATGCTTGATCTAATTGCATGCTGTTGTCAAGAGACCCGCCTCATCTGTAAAGACACACACAGACTAAAAGTGGATATCTTTATCCTTAATGGATAAAGATATTACCTTGCAAATGGTAGCCTAAAATGAACAGGAGTAGCTATTTTTATATTGGATAAAAGAGACTTTAAACCAAAAACCATAAAAAGAGACAAAAAAGGACACTATATAATGATAAAGGGATATATCCAGCAAGAAGACATAACAATTATAAATATATAGGCACCCAACACCAGAGCACCGAGATATATAAAGCAAACACAATTAAGCCTAAAGAAGAGAAACACCCCAATATGACAATAGTTGGGGACCTGAACACCCCTCTATCAACACTGGACAGATCATCTAGGTAACAAATGAACAGAAAAACATAGGATTTAAACTACTCATTAGACCAATTGGACCTGGCAGATATCTATAGAACATTTCATCCAAAAACTACAGGATATACATTCTTCTCATCAGAGCACATGGGACATTCTCCAGGATATATCACCTGTTATAGAATTGAACATCCCAACCTAAGCCAGACACAGGTCTTATTATGTTGGGCTATATTTCCATTTCTCATATAAGAAAAGAAAGGGGGATATGTTGGGGACCTGTAGCCCCACACCCCTTCTTGTGTGACCAGGCCTACGTGACAACCTGCTTGTGTCAGATGTCTGTGCTTACGGGATATCTGCCTCATAATCTGTTTGTGCCTGGGACGCTGTGCTCCTGGCTATGCAAGTCTACTCAAGAGTGACCTCTTATCTCCTTTCTAGTTTCTGCTTTCTTGTAAAGATTGGGGGCTTCTTTGCATCAGAGATTTTCTGACTTTGTTTCTTCTCAAAATCTTATCATATTCCTGCATTCCTAGCTCCTTACAATATGCCTGCTTTTTCCTATATAAGATGTAACCTAAGAATCAATAAACGAGACTTGATCAGAATACTGTCTTGTCTCCCATCTCTCACGTCTCTTGCTTCCATCCCATTCCCACTCCCCCCTCCAGGGTCTCCGTTGAATATCCCACGGGTCGGGACAACATTAGGTCACAAATCAAGTCTCAACAAATTTAAAAAAATTGAAATCATTGCAAGTACCTTTTCAGACCACAATGGATTTAAACCAGAAATCAATAGCAAGTGAAACTCTGGAAAGTATACAAATACATGAAAATTAAACAACATGCTCCTGAACAACCTATGGGTTCAAGAAGAAATTAAGTATGAAATAAAAGGATTTCTTGAAACTAATGAAAATAAAGACACATCATACCAAAACCTGTGGGATACTGCAAAAGTAGTATTAAGAGGGAAGTTTATTGCAATAAATGCTTACATCAAAAGAATTGAAAGACTTCAAATAAACAACCTAACACTGCACCTGAAAGAAGTAGAAAAACACCAACAATCTAATCTTAAAAGTAGTAGATGGAAAGAAATAACTAAGATCAGAGTAGAACTAAATGAAATAGAGACCCAAAAAACAGCACAAGAGATCAATGAAGTGAAAAGTTGGTTTTCTGAGAGGATACGTAAAATAGATAAACCATTAGCTAGGTTAAGGTCTCCCAAAGTGACCTACAGATTTAATGCAATCATTATCAAAATACCAATGACATTCCTCACAGAAATAGAAAAAACAAAACCTAGCATTCACATAGAACAACAAAAGACCCCAAATAGCCAAAGCAATCCTAAGGAAAAATAAATAAATAAATAAAGCTGGAGGCACAACACTACTTGACTTCAAATTATACTACAAAGCTATAGTAACCAAAACAGCATGGTACTGGCATAAAAACAGACACATGGATCAATGGAACAGAATAGAGAATCCAGATATCAAACCACATACTTACAGCCAGCTGATATTTGACCAGGGCAAAAGGAGCATACTTTGGGGAAAGGACTGCCTCTTCAATAACAGGTACTGGGAAAAGTAGATATCCATATGTAGAAAAATGAAACTAGATCTGTACCTCTCATCATTAAAGGCTTGTGGATTAAAGGCTTATATATAAGACCTGACACTATAAAACTCCTAGAAGAAAACATAGGGGAAACAATTCAGGAAATAAGACCGGGCAAAAACCTTATGAATAAGACTCCAAAAGCACAGGCAACAAAAAGGATAATGAGCAAATGGGATTGTATTAAACTAAAAAGCTTCTGCACAGCAAAAGAAACTGTTAACAGAGTGAAAACACAATCTACAGAATGGAAGAAAATATTCACAAACTATGCATTCGACAAGGGATTAATATCCAGAACATATAAGGAAGTCAAACAACTGGACAATAAAAAAACAAGTGACCCAATTAAAAAATGGGCAAAGGAGCTGAACAGGCATTTCTCAAAGGAAGATTATACAAATGGCCAACAAATCATGAAAAAAATGCTCAACATCGCTAAGCATCAGGGAAAAGCAAATCAAAACCACATTGAAACACCATCTCATGCCAGTTAGATGGGCCATTATCAGAAAGACAGAGAATAATAAATGCCGCTGAGGATGCAGGGAAAGGGGAACACTTCTACACTGTTGGTGAGATTGTAAATTAGTGCAGCCATTTTGGAAAACAGTATGCAGTTTCCTCAAACAACTACAGACAGGACTGCCGTAGGATCCAAGCAATCCCAATCATGGTATATACCTAAAGGAATGAAAATTGTCATGTCGAAGTGATAACTGTACTCCAATGTTTATTGCAGCTCTGTTTACAATTGCTAAGAGTTGGAACCAATCTAAATGTCCATCGATGGATGACTGGATAAGGAAAATGTGATGTACTACTCAGCCATTGTAAGGAATGAAATGCTCCGATTTGCAGCAACGTGGATGAACTTAGAGAAAATTATGTTAAGTGAAATAAACCAGGCACAGAAAGAGAAATACTGCATTTCCTCACTTGAAAAAAACAAAAACAAAAAGAAAGAAAGAACAATCACAATAATTTCTTGAAGTTGCAAAAGGAGAGAACAGAATTGAGGCCAGCAGAAGTGGGAAAGGAAGGGGTGGGGAGGTAATGAGAAATTGGTAAAGGGCCACAAAAAATGATTACACTATGCATGATAAATACAGTAATTATCCTGATTTGAGGATCACCTATTGCACACAGGTATCGATATTTAACACTGAACTCCACAGATATGTATAATTGATTATGGTTCAAATAAAAATAAATAAATGAATTAAAAATAAAAAATACTTATTAAGCACCTACAATGTACCAAGCACTATTCTAGGTATTGGTGATGTAGCGCCTAAGACAGATAAGGACCTCAGGTAAGGACAGATAAGGTTCTAGGAGGAAGAAATAGATAGTAAAAAAACAAACAAACAAATAAACAAAAAACACCAAGTAATTGCCCAAGTAAACAAGATAATTATTCCAACTGCTACATGCTATGAAGTAAACAGAGGGAAATGATGTGGTAGAGGGTGCTGGTGGAAAGGGGCTGTTTTTTGGGTGGGGTGATGAGGGAGAGCCTGTTGGAGGTGAGTGAGACGTGTCACTCCCTGGGCGAAGGACATCCAGGCCGAGACAGTAATTGGAAAGTCTTGAGGTGGGAACCAGGCCTGATGTGTCCAAGCCCTGCCTGATAGGGAGGTGATGTGGCTGGAATAGTGTGACCGAGGCGAGAATGACAGGAGATGTGTGGAAAGACTGGCAGGGGCCACATAGGATCGGGCCTTTTAGGCCATGCGAGCATTTTGGATTTCATTCTAAGTGATGAGAAGCTTACGTGAGGCATATGCAGGGAATGACGGGTCCAATTTCTGCTTTAGAAAGATCACTTGCTGCTATGTGGAAAATGGGCTGTAGCAAGCTAGACTGGAAGCTGGGAAACGCATTGGGAAAATGTTCAGAGCCCCAAGGATCAGTTAACATGGATTGGAAAGGAAGTGGCCAGGTTTTGGAGATATTATGGAGAAGAACAGATTAGACTGGCTGAGGGATTGTGGCAAATCTTGTATCTTGTAAGGATACAAGAACCAAATGGACCATTAACCCTACAATCTTTAACAAACTGGATTAGAATTCCTTTTATGTACATTGCTGTCTTACCCACATTGTTTGATCTGTCCCTTTCTATATTCTTTCTATATTCAGATCCCTGTACACAGGAAGTGCTAGGAAGGTGTGTACTGGGACGGTGGTGGCCTCTTAATTGGATGGGTGGCTGAGGGGGTATTACTCAGAAGATACCCTATGAAGAGTAAGTATAATCCTCTGCCTCCAACCCTATGAGTTTAGGTTGATAAGGGCCAAACACGAGTTGCTATGCTCTTTCACAAGGGGAGCAAGTGAAGAGGTTAACTCTCTCTCTGCTCCTGCTACTCGCACCATGTGATGCCCTGCATTGCAGTGAAGAGTCACCACCCTCCAAGAAGACCCTCACTAGACGTGTTCCCTGGACTTCGGACTTCCCAGCCTCCAAAACTGTAATAAATAAATTCTATTTCTTTATAAATTACTCAATTTCAGGTATTCTGTTATAAGCAACAGAAATGGACTAATAGATGAGTTAAGAAAGGAGATCACCCCTCAAGCTCCTCGTACCTGTATGCAGGTGAGTGCAACTATCACTGGTGTGCACTTGTAGCATCCCTGCCCTGCTTGAATCGTGTAGCTCAATGCCCTGCAGGAGTCTGGGAACTTTCACCTTCCCCGTGCAGTGTCACCAGTTTTAGTGTGTGGATTTTGTCAGGAGTGGGCTTGGAGGATAACTTCCCAAGGACTCTGGCCTGCATGTTGCTTAGCCTGTGGTTAAGTGATAAATGTCCTTTGATGTGTACTGAGTAGGCACTGTCACAGGGAGACTCACTGGGATTTTCAGTCTGAGGCTGAGGTTATTACTCTGGTCCATATTTTATCAATTGTTCAATGTCTGATTTTTATTCACTGATTAAAAAAAAACACAGTAACATCCCATTTATCCAGTATTGTTTGAAAATATGGCATTGTGTGCAAATGCATTTTTCATGTAAGCCTTTAAATGTCCAGGCAACTATTATGTCATAAAATGCTATAAGCATTTGGAAGAGAAGGCTTTCTCAAGCAGATGAGACTCCTAGGCAGAGTATGGATGTATTTAAACTTTCCTTGGTGGCTCATGTTCATCTTTATGACCATCAGTTACCACTTCATATTATAATGCAGTGACACAAGGACTCCAAGCTCAATGAATTGGACTATTGTGCAAATTCCCTCATTCCTCATTTTCTCTTTGGAGAAGTATACTCTCTATAGAGTGTTTTACATCATTAACTGCTAATGACACCCAGGGACAGAGTACAAGCAAGCAGAGGTCACCCTTCACAGCACTGTTTTTTTGCTAGAAAATTGGTGCTTTTAATAAGATGGATTTTATGTGAGAGGTTTCATCTGGTTATCTAGTTATCTAGACTGCTGTTACTGGAAGCAAAGGTCTCCAGATGCTATGTCTCTGTTTTTCTACCCATCTAAGTAGTGCACACCCTATGTGACCCACCCACATTTGTATATTACTTATCATACAAAACACTTGTTATTACTGGTCATGGTTCATATCAACCATCCTCAGCATCAGGGAGGCTAAGAGAATAAAGAGACATCATCAGAATGAGACAAGTAAGATGCCTCCTGGGTCATCTGAAGCCAAAGGAAGAAATTTGACTGGAGCAGACCAGGAATCACCAGTAGGTAAAATAATGTCACTGAGACCTGTGTCACCAGTTCTCACCACTGGGGCCACGCCACCCTCCCCAGCCATGAATGGGGCAGCTGTGAGTGACGGTGAAAAGGTGGACGCTGATGGGGAGAAGTGGGCAAACAGGTGCAGCTGTGCCACGTTGCATGTTGTTCTAGAACCGCTTTGTGTGCTAAGAAGAACCTGGCTCCTAGGGAAGTTTACATCATGGAAACTTCTGGAGGTCCTGCTACCCTGCCGTGATATCGTAGCTGCTCTGCTCCAGAATTTGTGACAAGAAGCATCTGATGCAATCATTTACATTAAAAAATAAATGGTGTCTTTCTTCCAGTCTCTGGATGTTGTCAATCTGAGGCCTATTTCTGGTGTGTCGTGACGGATGTCCTTACCTTCAGCAGCGGTTAAGATGGCAAAGGTAAAACCGCAGGCAGCGTAGAGGCAGGTTTCTCCTGACAGGCCAGACACCAGAAATGCAGGTGGAAAGGTTCAGGCTCCCTTTTGAACCAGAGCAGAAAAGAGAGGAGCCAAGAAAGTGTTCACATTTTTCTGCTGTTTGTTTCCTTCCTTTGGGGAAATACATAATTATTTTGTATCTATTTATACACAGATGCAGATAATTTTTCTTTCCCTCTTTTCTTTTTTTTTTTTTTTAAAGAGAAAGGTCGACAATTGTCATGGTCTGTGTCACATCAAACTGAAACAGCCCCGGCCCTTCCTCCCTTCCTCTGTGTTTCTGTGGTAACTGGCACTGTGAGCTACACACAGAGAGCTGTGGACTGAATAGGATGAGATCACCCGGGCCAAGTCCAAGCATGCTTTCCCCAAATAGCAAAGGAGCAGGGCTGCCCGGGGCTGTGGGCTCTGACTTGAAGAGAAATCATGGTCTAAGGACTTTCCTTTGTTCCTTGCTTTCCACCTAGACCCCCGGGCCAGGAACTCTACCGTCCTTCAGGGGAGGCTGTCGGCAGAGTCTCTGTGCTGTGTAAATGTCAAACTGAACCTTTTGTGGGTTACTGACATATGTTTATGGAGTGCCTCTTGGTGAATTAGACCAAGATCCATGCAGCCATCCTTCAAGGGGCTTACAACATGTTTGGTTAGAAAAACAAGAGAAATGCTTAAGAAAAGAAACAAGACGAAACAAAAACTAAACAACAAAATAAAATCAACCAACTGAAATAAAAAAACAAAAAACCCCCAAACCCTCCAAACCAGCCACCATCCTGGTTCATTTCTGCAATGTAAGCAGTTCATTTCATTGCTGATCTCTCTCCTTTTATGAAGAGAAGAGAGATCTCTTCTGGAAAGTTTTTGGTTTTTTGTTTTTGGGGGCGGGGCACGGTGAAGACTTGTGGATTTCTTGAGCTGGATATTATTAGCACTTAATGCCCTATTAATGTGTCCAGAAGAGCTCTCTGTTTTCTAGGTGCAGAGACCCTGTCCATAAATCATAGCCATCCAGTGAATACTTTACAAAGAACTTTCTGAATGCTGCATTTCTTTTAGGGAAAAATGCCTGTATTTAACTTCTGCCTCCTAATCTTCGGTTGACAGAAACCAGGAAACTACTCAATTTCATATGTTTACTTCAAAATACCCCATCTTAGCCAAGTGTCTGGCTGCTCCATCCTGTAAATGCAAGGCTCCACCATTATGCCTCCTCTTTCTTTTCTCTCTCCCTGTGTTGGCGGATGCTCATGTTTGAGCAAACTGCATTTTTCCACAAATTGCATTCTGATTGACTGACCTGGATTTCTGCTGGGGAGCTGAACACTAAAGCCAAATGAATTTGACCAAAACTCTCTTTGCTAGGTTCTTTCAGTCTCTTTCAGAAGCAGCATCAGGCATGTTTTATAAGAGGGATAAAGAATATTATTTAAGGAGAATGGTACAAGCTAGAATCATAGTAAAGAGGGTTTTAGAATTGGATGAAATCTCAGGTTATTTGTCTTCAGCTTTTAGCTATTCAATTCATGGTATTTGGGGAACATTTGTTGAGACCAAGTTTCTAAGTCCATAAAAGCATAGACTTTTGAATGATTACAGCTTGTCTTTTGACTTTCTGTTTACCCCAGTATTTGTGTTTAGCTTGCATCTCACATCCATTTAATCCGTCTGACTGAGGGGCCTGCTATTCAAAGTGAGATATGGGCCTATGGACTTCGTACTTATGCTTGTTAGTGCTGGGAGTCAGGGCCTTTCACTAAAGGGGTGGGTTGGTAGAACCCAGGGATTCATAACCTCCTGACGGTTCTCATGGACCCCAGGCAAGGTCATCACCATTTCAGACCCAGCTGACGACAGTGACCTCTGGATGATTTCTTGGACTCCGGGCCATTTCTTCTTCCAGTCCAACAGCACTGTCTTCCCAAGCCCTGGGATTGCTACAGTACTTTCCCCAAACTAAACACTTTAATGCCACCCCCCTTTTTTTGAAAGAAACCTTTTATTTTATAATGTTTTTAAATTTGCAGAGAAAGTACAAAGGAGAATATATACAAACCTAGTTTCCCCTATTACTAGTATTTAATATTAGTGTGGGACATTTTTTATAATAACAACCCGGTACTTATACATTACTATTAACTAAATTCCATACTTTATTTGGATTTTCTTAGTTTTAAGCTAAAGTCCTTGTCTATTCTGGGATTCCATGCAGGATAGCACATTGAATTTAGCAGTCAAGTCTCCTTAGTCTTCTCCTGGCTGTGATAGCTTCTCAGACTTTCCTTGGTGTTTGATGACCCTGACAGTTTTGAGGAGTACTGGTAAGGTATTTTGTAGGATGCTCCTCTGTTGGGATTTGTCTGATTTTCCCCTCCTCATGAATGCACTAGGGATATGTTCTTGGGAGGAAAACCACAGGGATGAAGCGACATTTTCCTCACATCATATCACATACTATCCAAATCACCTGTCACTGTCGATGTGAGCCTTCATCACCGGGCTGAGGGCGTATTTGTCAGGTCTGTCCACTGTAAAGTGACTCTTTTCCCCCTGTTTCCTTCTTGGAAGAAAGTGGCTGTCTGCTGCACCCACTCCAGCGGTGGGGAGTTATGCTATCTCCTTGGGGATATGAAGAATCTACATAAATTATTTGGAATTTTTCTGCACAGATATTTGTGTCTTCTCCCCTTAGTTTAATTTATCCAGACATTAATTTATATTAGTGGAACTCACGGATGTTTATTTTATACTTTTAGCTATAATTCAATACTAGTTTATTTTGTTGCTCAAATTTTTGCAGCTTTGGTCACTGAGAGCTCTTTCAGTTGGCTCCCATGTTTCTTTGACATCCCCCTATCATTGTGAATTTTTAAAAGATTTTTAGCACTTGCTTACTTTCTGGCAGTACAAGATGCTCCAGATTCATTTTGTATATTTCCTGCTCCCGTTCTAGAATCAGCTATTTTTCCAAGGAGCCCTGGTTCTCCTTTTATTTCCAAAGCTACTTAGGTGACCACCTTTTCTCTCTAATCCCTTCACTGAGGTTGTTTCATACATTTTATATACTGTTAGATTGTTTTATCACATTCTACATTCTATGGGATATCCTGACATCCCAGATAATTTTTTTTTTAAAAAAATTGCATACAGTAAGGTTCACTCTTTGTGCTGTAAAATTCTATAGGTTTTGGCATTATATATTCACCATTTTAGTATTGTGGTCAGCTGAATAATGACTCCACCTTCCCCCCAGATGTCCATGTCCTAATCTCTGGAACCTATGAATACATTACTTTACATGGTAAAGGGGACTTTGCAGATTGATTTAATTTAGAATCTTGAGATAGGGGTTATCCTGAATTATCTGAGGGGGCCCAATGTAATCACAGGTTCTTAGAAAGAGACGTGAGGAACACAGACAGCTTCTAGAAGCACCATGGGGTGGGAAACTTGGGGTCCATCTTAGGATTCCGCTTACAACAGTTGACAACCACCAGTGTCTGAAACAGTGCTTGGTAAATACTTGTTGGTTGGTTGGAAAGTTGGTTTATGCATCCCAGAACTTCTTTCTGGCCAATTCTGTTGCTCCCTTGCTGCAGGAATTTGTATAGCCCAACTCCTCAGCCATCTGGCCCAGAGAGGTAGAGCCATGGGCAGAACAAGAGTTAAGGTCTTCTTGTATTTCTGCAGAAGTTTAGGCAGGTCACAAAAATAATTATAAAAAGAATGACCAATAAAATTTACCAAGAGCTAAAGTGATTTGTATGTATGAACTAATTGAATCTTCATAGTAAATCTATGCAGTAGGTGCTATTATCTCCATTTTACAGATGAAAAAACTAAGGCATAGAGAAGCCATTAACTTGTCCAGGTTCATATGCTAGCAAGGAGCAGAGCGAGGCTGTGAGCCCAGGCAGTCTGGAGTCAGTGTTTAAGTGCTGGTTTATACTTAAACTGATTTTACTGAATACGTGCATCATCTGGGAACCTTGTTAAAATGCAGATTCTAATTCAGACGTTCTCAAGTGAGGCCTGAGATGCTGCATTTCTAACCAGCTCTAGGTGATGCAGCTCTATGGACCGCATTTTGAGTAGCAAAGGTATAAACCACTATGCTGTGTGTTCCAGCAATGTTTGTTGGGTATGTCAAACCCTAACGTGAATGTGGGAGTAGAAGGTGTAAATGTATACGTTTACGCAGGTATCTTCAAATTCTCTAGATGCGAAAATGTAGGAGTGAAGGTTGAGGGGCTAAGCTTTAAGTATTCAAGGGATCAGAAAGAAAATTTCAAATCCTTGGTTTTTTAGGAAGTTCCAGTTCTTCACCTTCCCCAGGTGGCCCAACTCTGGCAGGCACTGGGACTGTCTCCAGACCTGGCCCATGCCCTTGAACATCTCCAGAAATAGGCTATTTGTACAGCCTTTGCCTGTGGCCTGGATCACAGCATGGGCATGGTAGAGAAATGTACCCTCAGATGGCAGCTGTGAAAGTTTGTTCTGGTTCTTGCTTATAGGCTCAGAAGCAGGAGATCGTCAGCTTTCTCAGGGGAGATAGAATAAGCTAGGTAGGGCTGGGTGGCCCCCGACTGCTACTCAGGTGAGATTCTTGAACTGTCAGGAGCTCCTGGATGGACCAGGAGAAGAAAGGGGCTTAGCTCAGGCGGATGGGCCAGGTCTCAGCCTCTTGTTCCCATCTCACTGCACTGTGGCTCTGATTCATTTGACATCCGGAATACTTGAAGGTCCGAAGCGTGCACTGGATTTGACGACTCTAAACCTTTGCCTTCTCCTTCCCTCTGCCTGGACTCTTATCCCATACCTGCTTCCTGATTTGCCAATTCCTGCTTGTTCTCTGATCCCAGCTCGAATGCCCCACTCTGTGAAGCCTTGCTTTGCACTCCCCAAAGCGGCTCTTCTGTTGCAATCTGAAGGAGCTTGGAAGTGAGGACTCTCTCCAGAATTCTCCAGGTCCCCAGGAGAAGTGAAGAGACTTGAGGAAAGGGTGGTGAGTTAGGGGAACCAGCCTCTTTCTGGGGGTGGGGGACTTGATTCTCAGCAACCCCTCCCACACGTGTGCTCTTGTTATCTGTTTGGATAAAAATGACACCAAAACTTCGTGGCTTAAAAAAATAACTTATTACTATTTATCATGCTTGTGTGGGTTTGCTGGGCTTATCTGGGCAGGTTTTGCTCAGGGTGTCCTGTGCTGTTGTGGTCAAAGGGTGGCCAGGACTGCAGTTGTCTGGGGACTTGACAAGATGACTCATTACACAGCTGGCAGTTGATGATGGCTGTTAGCTGGGGCTGTCACAGAGCACCCATGTGGCCTCTCCATGTGGCCTGGGCTTCTCACAACACAGCAGCCAGATTCTGAGCAGGAGCAGCCCAAGGGTGAGAGTTCCTAATGACCCAGGCAGAAACTGCAAGGCTTCTTAAGATCCAGCCTCAGGACTGTCAGAACATCATTTTTGCACATTCTTTTGGACAAGCAAGTCACTGACGCCAGCTCATGTTTGAGGGGCAAGGCACAGACCCCACTCCTGATAGGAGAAACATTGAGGAATTTGCATCTTTAACTGGCCTCCACGCAGCAATGTGCTGAGATAAGAATCTTGGAATTGGGAAATCTTTTAAGACTGGAAAAGCCCAGGTGAATATATCTACACATTTTGGGTTGCCTTGAGGTTTATCCTCTAGACTTGGGGGAGAGAGTCTAGATCTCGTCCCATGTTTAATTAGAGCATCTTTCTGAGATTCAGCTTCAAATGATTTTTTAAAAAAGAATTCCATTGCTTTTAAGTGTGATGTCATGACTGGGCCCCACAGCCTCAGCAAGCAAACATATGCTGCGTGAGTTGCTCCCTGGGTGCCCCTAGGCCAGCCCAGGTGCCTACTGCAGAATACACAGATGCAAGCTTGGCCTGACCTTCTAGATGGAGGTACTTCCTTAGATGGGGACTGCCCAGGAGCATGGGCAGAGCTTGGGGAACGTTCTCTCTCTTCACAGAAAAGCACACTGGGACTTTTATTAGACTTTTTGCTGGTCTTTCTGTCCCTCGGTATCTTGTTAACTCAGTTTTCCACTTGGAAACTGGGTCTGCAGGCATAGCCTGTAGCACTTGCCACGATCCTGTCCTTGAGTGTCGTGAACTGTAAAAGGAGATGCTAATAGGAATCTCATTTTGTAAAAGCCCAAGCTCTCGGTTGTCATTTGACCCATTTGACCCATTTGTCATTTGACCCATTTGTCTTCCTGCGCTCTCGGTTGTCATTTGACCCATTTGACTGAAACCTCGCTGAGGGTTGATGAAGGGTTTTCCTCACCTCTGTATCCTGCCTGGTGCCTTGTTTGCAAACAGGAATCTCTCAATAAGGCTGAGATCTGGGCTGAAGGAACTGAAGAGCTCTGCACTGTCCTCATGGTTTCCTTGGGAATCCCTCCAGGAGTCTCTGAATGGCTCTAAATTCTGTGCTTTGAAGATGTTTTGCTTCTAAAAGGGAGTGGACTATCTTTTCTCTTTTGATGGATTGGTGGCCCAGCTGGAGGGAGGAGAGGTGATTCACCACAGGGTGGCCAGGGAGGGGAGGAGGCCTTGGCTGGCAGTGCTGCTTGGGGACCTGCTCCAAGGCTGGGCTTATCATGCTCCTTGCCTGCTTTCAGTCATCGGGTTTGTTAGGTTCTGTGGCACGTGGCCCTGACTCTCTCTTCTTAGAAGCGGAGAAAGATTGGTTGAGGACAACCAAAGTCCAGATAATGTCATAAATTTGTCATGATTTGGCTTCTTTTCTTAAGCACTGCACTGTGGAGGTGTATTTGTGTGTGTGTGATGCAGGCCTGGGAATTAGATAACTCGGGGATCGTTGGCGGCCCGACCACACGTTCTTGGCTCCTCTGGCATTAATGTCAGTGGAAAAAAACGCAAAAGCAGTAACTGGTCCCTGCGAGGATGGTCTTCACCCTGCCTCTTCCCTCCCCCTGCAGTTAGTGGTTGGTTCATCTCCTAAGAATGAGCAAGTTAATGGTTCTTCCTGGTGTGTGTGGCTGTTCCCTGGTGGGAGCTCAGAGCAACAGGAATGGCTCTTTCTGGACTGATGAAGCCAGACAATTCTGAGGTCCTGAGCCTGCAATAATGGAGCTGTCTTGGTTTGCATTTCCCCCCAAAAGTAGAGCCTGAGGGACTTGGGTACAGGTAGTTTCCTGGAAAGTGATCCCAGGAGGCAGGCAGGAGGAGCAGGCAGGGTGAGATAGGGAAGAAAGAAGAACCACATGAGAGTGTGTTGCTGTGAGCAGCAGGGCTTGATTTTGCTCAGATCTCTGAGAAGCACAGAGAACGTCCCCTGGAGGATGGGAAGCTGGGGCACTTATGCGTGGGTCCCGGTTCTCCCATTGATTGTGGTAGCCCCTGGGGTGTTGACATCACTGCCACCCGGTTCCTCTTGTGCTGGGCCTAGAATGGTCCAGCAGCGGGAGCAGAAGCACAGGCAGCACGTGCTTGAGGCGGGAGGCCACCCTGGCGAGGTGAGTCTGAGGTCCCGGGGAACCGTCCACCGAGCTGGCGAGCATCAGAGGTGGGCTGAGCTTCTAAGAGGAGTCAGGGCCACGTGCCACAGAACCTAACAATCCCGATGACTGAAAGCAGGCAAGGAGCATGATAAGCCCAGCCTTGGAGCAGGTTCCTTCAAGCAGGGATGACTTCTGATGATGTCTTGAACCGTGAGGAGTGATGGGTCCTTATGACTTACAGTGTGAGAAGGAGCAGGAGCAATGAGTTGCACGCTGGGCCTGACTAATTCTGCAGTGTTTAGGAGAGAATTGTCACCAAACAGAAGGCCTCTCACTATGGTCTCCTCCTTGCTCTACTTTAACCAACTGCAGCCATTTTTTCATCTGAGGCCTAAAAGCCACCCACAGTCCATTCTTTGGAGTAAGAAATGTTTCCAGCTGTGCCTGCCTCCCTTCTCCACGCTCCTCTCTTGCTCTCCCCTCTGCTGCTCTTTCTCTTCATTTCCCTTCCTCTCTCCTTTTTCCTCTCCTCCTTCCCTCCTTCCTTTCGTCCCTCCCTTTCTTTCCACAATTATTATTTCCTAAATCCAAATATTTAAAGGTTTTCAAGATTTTTCTGTTATTGATTTCTAATTTAATTCCACTTGTTAGACTATGTATTTTGCACAGAGTACATATTTCATATGAATTATATTCTTTTAAATTTGCTGTGATTTGCTTATAGCCCAGAATATGGTCTTTTTTGGCAAATGTCTCATGTGCACTTGAAGACAGGGCATATTCTGCTGTTGCTGGATGGGGGTTTTATAAAGTTCGATTAGGTTAGGTTGGCTCATGGTGTTGTATATTTCATATTCTCATATTAATATTCTCAACTGCTTTTCTGTCTGCTGGTTCTATTGATGACTGCGAGGGGACTGATAAAGTCTCCAACTATAATTGTAGATCGGTCTGTTCTGCTTTCTGCTTTGGGAGCTTTTGCTTTGTATATTTTGAAGTTATGTTGTTAGGTACATACACATTTAGTACTGTTTTATCTTCTTGGTGAGTTGTCCCCTTTGTCGTTACATAATCATCCTCTTTTTTTTTTTTTTTTTTTTGTCTTTTTCCGTGTCCGGCAATGGATCGCAACCCTCAGTGTCGCCCCCGTACCGGACCGGGACCGGCAACGGGATCGCAGCCCTCGGTGTTGCTCCCGTGCCTCGCTCAGCCAGTGAGCGGGAACCGGTCTGTATGTGGGATTTTTCCGTGTCCGGCAACGGATCGCAACCCTCAGTGTCGCCCCCGTACCGGACCGGGACCGGCAACGGGATCGCAGCCCTCGGTGTTGCTCCCGTGCCTCGCTCAGCCAGTGAGCGGGAACCGGTCTGTATGTGGGATCCAAACCCTCGGCGGGAGCACCGCCGTGCTTCCCAAGCGGCGCACTATAGCAGTGCGCCACCGGGCCGGCCCCGTAATCATCCTCTTTATCACCAGTAATAGTCCTTGTGCTGAAGTCCAGGAAGTCTTATTCCTTGTCTGATGTTAATACAGCGTTCTAGCCATCTTTTGGTTAGTGTTTGCATGATGTATCTTTTTCCATCCTTGTATTTTTAACCTATGTTTTTACATTTAAAGTGGATTTCTTGTTGAAAGCATGCCAGTTTGACAATTTCTATATTTCAGTTGGGTTGTTTTAGACCGTTAAATTTAACTTTAATGTAATTATTGATATGGTTGATTTAAATTTATTATCTTGCTAGTTATTTTCTCTTTTCCCCATGAGTTCTTTGTTCTTTATTTCCCTTTTTCCTGCTGCCTTTTGGATTTATTGAGTATTTTTTTATGATTCCATTGTATCTCCACTATTGGCTTATTATTTATATCTATTTTTATGTACTGATTGCTCTAGTTTTTACAGTATACATCTTTATCACAGTCTGCCTTCAAATAATATACTACTGTGCAGTACAAGTACAGCGTAAGAATGTTTAAATGGTATACTTCCATCTTTTTTTCTCATCCTCCATGTTATTGTTGCTATAAATTTTAATAATGCACATTTTATAAGCCTCAAAATATATTGCTACTATTTTTGTGTTACGTAGCCAATGATCTTTAAAGTTATTAAAATTAAATGTGCTTTGTATTTACCCTCAGTTTTACTATTTTTACTCTTTGTTTCTTTAAGTAGATTCAGATTTTTATCTTATAACATGCTCTCGGCTGAAGAACTTTCTTTCACATTTCTTATAGTGAAGGCCTTTTGATAATAAATTCTCTCAGATTTTGTATGTTTGAAAAAGTCTATTTTGCCTTCCATCTGGGTTTGACAGTTATTTTCTTTTAGTACTTCAAAGATACCAGCCTACTTTCTTCCTGTTTGCATAGTTTTTGCTGAAAAGTCTGTTGTAATTACTCTTTATTCCTCTTCATGTTTCTTTTTTTCTCAGCTGTCTTCAAGTGTTTGTCTTTGGATTTCAGTAGTTTGACTATGCTGTGCTTCTGTGTGTGTGTGTGTGTGTGTGTGTGTGTGTTTGTGTGATCTTTATCCCGATCAGGGTACACCAAGCTTCTTGCATCTGCAGTTTATGGCTCTTCATTAATTTTAGAAAAGTCTTATCCAGTATCTCTTCAGAATATTCTTCTGTCCCATTCTGTCTCTTTTCTCCTCTTGGGACTTCAATTACAAATGTGTTAGACTGCTTGATCACAGATTTTTGTATGCTTTGTTCTATTTTTTCACTCTTTTTTTTCTCTTTGTCTTTCAGTATGTATGATATTTATTGTCCCATCTTCAGATTGATTGCTTTCCTGTTCAGATGGGTCCAGCCTACGGATAAGACCACAGAAGGAATTCATCTCTGAAATTATGTCTTGGATTTCTACGTTTGACTCTTTACATTTATGTTTAACACAGTGATTTTGAAGTTCATGGCTGATAGTTTCAACATCTAAGTTATCTCTAAGTCTGGTTCTGTGGGTGGTTTTATCTTCCTACAATGGGTTGTTCTGTTTGGCTTTTTTGTGTATCACAAAATTTTTGATTGCATGACAGACAGTGGCTGAAGAAAAACAGTAGGGACTGAGGTAGAGAGTATTTACACAAGAAAAGGACATGTCTCTTCTGTCAGGCTGTTAGCATGGGTCATTAAATCAGTCCACTCAGGAATTGAGCTGGGTTTGATTTTGTTATTGCTGTCATTTTCTTTAGTACATCACCAGCTTAAATTCCTCTAACAGTGGGATGCTGTTATTTGTGCTTAGTGTGGGGTTGGAGTGCTTGAGTTATTGTCTCTGTTCTTATTTCACACTCAGCTTTCAGCAGTACTTGTGTGGTCAATTTCTCCAAGATCTTGGCCCTCCCTCAGTAATAGTCTTTTCTGTCTCTTTTTATAACTTGAGGAGCATCTCACTTTTCCTGGTGTAGCCTCAGATTTAGGCAGGGGCTCTGAATCTGAGTCGCAGAGATGGGATTTTTATCAGTATATCCCCCCATAGAAACCAAACTCTGTTTTGTATCTGAGTCAGGTCTTGGTTGGAAGAGAGTTTTCTGGTCCATACCCACAATAGCAAACCTCAGCTTTGTATTGGTGCAGTATTCCGGGCTCAAGAATATTTCCTTCCCCTAATCCAGGGGAGAAGACTTTTGCTTCACCTGAAGTAAGGGTCTGAGAAGTGGGCATGTTGCTGTGCCTGTACTCCAGTGGCAACAGACCACCTTCTGCACACCTGTGCCACTCTGGGGTCCTTGGTCCAGTCTCCTCTCTTGCACAAATCTTTCTCATGAGCTCCTGGTGAAGGCCCATGGCAAAGAACTTGTGAGTGACCATGCACCCTCCTTGTGTCTGAGGATCCCAATAACTCTAAACTGATATGCTGGCCCATGCTTGACATTGTAGAATTCATTAAAATTTTAGCTTATTTTTTATTACCTAGTATTGTGGTGGCCTCCTCTTCTTCCTGAGCGCTGACAAAGGTGAAAGAATTTGTGTGTCCCATATGTCTTCAGAGGGGATTTTTCACCCTTTGGAATTTAATTCACTTGTGGCCCTGTGACCTCAGTGCTGATGGGCTCAAAAAAAATTACTATTTTGTAGATTTCCTGGCTTTTCCTCATTGTTATAGTGGGGAGAAGTATTCTCTTGTGGCTTTCTACAACCTAAATGGAAGTGGGGCAACTATTATTTGAATTTCCATAATGTGTAGGAAACAGGGCCAGGCCCTGTTGATGCTCTTTGTACCATGACTCAGCCCTTTTAACTAGTTCCCCTCAGTTAGAACTCTTTGGCTACCTTTTTGATTTGTGGAGAAGCCACCTCCTGCGTTTATCCCTCAACTTTAAATACCATAGTCTTTGGGAAAACAAGGCACCATCCCAGTTCTGTACCCAACATTCTGGGATACCACTGCCCTAGCCTGTTGCTTTACCTCACATAGGGTGATGGAGATGCAGAAAGGATTACTCAAAGCCCATCTCTTCTGAGCAGTGAGACACCCTGAGTTAACCCTGGGTTAACTTCCCAGAACCCTCAAGAGAGAGGCATTCCTCTTTTGGGAAATTAACACTGAACTGGGGTTCTGTCTCAGTATTTATTCTCCAGGCCAGAAAGTTACAGAAGAGGAACATAGGTGGAGTTATGGCTAAGTATAGTTTAACAATAGAAGCTGGTAACATCAGTGAAATAACAAAGTGACATTCCATAATGCAATTTGCAAAAGTTTAAGTCGACCCACCACCAAGAGCTTGATCTTAGCAAACATTTTCTTTCCCTACAGCAATTTCTTTAGTATGTTTACATAACAATCAAGTAGGGTTAACCTGCACCAAGGACATCTACCCTTTGAGTGAGCAATTTTGCTGTGTTACAATTCTATATCTACAACAGAGACTTTAGCCTGGAGAGTTTCCTGTCTTTTGCAAGGTTAACATTTCTATATGTAATTTTGTTTTTTTTTTATTTTTTATTTATTTTATTTTTTTTAAACATTTATTATCAGAATTTTTTAAAAAAATTTTATTTTGTCAATATACAATGTGGTTGATTATTGTGGAACATTACCGAAACCTCCCTCCCTCCTCCCACTCCCCCCTCCCTCCCAAGAATGTCCTTTCTGTATGCTTGTCATATCAACTTCAAGGAATAGCAATTGTTATGTCAAACCTGAAACTGCAGTGCTATGGAAACTAGGCCCTGTGAAATACATTTGCTTTATAAATGTTAGTATACTACACACTTAGCCCAGTACCGCCTGCCTGGGAGGAGACAGTGGACGCATCTACTTTGCCATCTAAGCGCAGTGTGGTTGAGTGGATATGATCAAGTATGTTGTCAGAACTACCAGCTCCCTGAGGGTGTGGACCAGGCCAAATGTATCTTTTAGCCTGGGGCTGATTCAGACGCTCCAGTTGTGTGAGTTTAAGCAAGTCTCCTCAACTCTGGCTCCAGTTTTCTTGTCTGTAAAATTAGAAATTGGACTAAACTCTCCTAGAATGGATGGCCCCCGGACCATGGTGGGCTAGTGATTCCTGGGGTTTTGGAATCTATATGCACATATGCATTTTCTCTCTGAAGGGGTAATAAAACAGCAGCTACTATCATGTGGGATTATGAGACATGTTCTGTGTTCAGAGCAGTGCTTGGATTTGGGAAGAAGGAAACCACTGCCGACCTTCTGAGGTTTTCAAACAGGGTTACTGGCCTGTCTCCCACCATTTCATCCAGGATGCTCAGACTTCACGTAGCCTGTTTCTTGGGCTTCCTCTCAAGGGTCTGCTTGAAGAAAAGGTTGTTGTGAAAAGAACAACCCACTCAGAAATCTGGTCAGTGGTAGCCAGAAGTTGGGGGGTGGGCCTCAAGGAGGTGAGCTTTTTGGGGTGATGGAAGTGTTCTGCATCTTGACTGGGGTGGTTGTTACGTAGGTGTGTGTATTTGTCAAAACTCATTGAACGATATGTTAAAATGGGCTAAATGTGTTGTATGTAAATTATACTTTAATAAAGTTGGTTTGAAAATTGAAAGCCACTGTTTTGGATTAGTGTTTCTCAAATTTTAAGATATCCGTGCTCCTCTGATTAGATAAAAAAAAACCTCACACTGTTCTTTAGTTGCTTAGAATTCCAAAATACATTAATTGTAGTATGAAAGAGTAAATCAATGGTAATTTAGAATATTTTCTGTTAATTTTGAGACCAGGATAGTAAAACAGGTACCCAGCTTCTAGCTACTCAGAATTTGTATTTGTATTTTTTCTTTTTTACTTCAGTGTGTGTGTGTGTGTGTGTGTGTGTGTGTGTGTGTAAGAATAAAATATTATTGATACACGGAAGTTCCCTTTGACCTCCATTTCATCCCAGTCTTACTTTTCACCTCCTTTCTTCCCTCCTTTTTCTTCCTAGAGGCAATAGTATCAAAGTTTGGTGCACATTCCTACAGCCCACATTTTGACACGTTTTCTCACACACGTGCGCACATGTGCACGTATTCAAATGCACATACACACACTCACCCCAAGAACAATACACACTATTGTTTTGAACTTTTATTTATAAATTTGTGCAATCAGCTTCAGAGTATACAGATCATTTTGCAATTTGCTTTTTTCAATCAACTTTATATTTTTGAGATCTACTTATATTGATATGTATCTAGGTCTAGGTAATTTTTCTTACTGTTATGTAGATTTCCATCCTACTAATGTACCACAACTTAGTTTTTGATTTCCTTTTTTTTTGTAATTGTTAGGTGCAATGTGGCCATAATCTTTTCCTTGTACATGCAGGGTTTCTCTAGGTTATATCTACAACTGAAATTTCTAGATTATGGGGCTGTAATATGCTTTCCGAACTACACAAGTACATCCAACTTTTACCCAAAGAGTCTGATATTCATATTTTCTCCTCCCATTACTTTGGCTCTATTGAAAGTCACGGCTATAGAAAAGGGGTTGGCAAATGTTTTCTTAAAGGGCCAAGGAGTACATATTTCAGATTTTGCCAGCCAAGAGGCAAAATGGAGAATATTACATAGGTACTTATATAACCATGTAAAATGTAATCATTAAAAAATGTGAAAACCACTTGTAGATTGTAGGCTATGAAAAAGCAATGACTGGACAAATTTGACTCATGCTCTGTAGTTAGCTGACCTGTGCTCTAGAAAATCTTCCAGTTCAAGTGTGAACTTACTAATTAATAGATAAATCAAGAATGTGTTGATACACACACACACAGGGTTTTTTGGCAGCATGAGAAGTTAGGTTGTTGGCACACACACACTTTTGGCCTTGGCCAGTCCCCAGGGAAATGATGTCCCATATCCTATAAGGCTGCTGCTACCCTTGGTTCTCAGGAGCAGTGGAGCCTGAGAGTGGCTCCCTTTCCTGCCCCCAGGGTGCTGTGTCTCTTCCTTGGGTAGTGGACAGCCGTCATGCTCTGTCTCCAGGGTATGTTTTTGCAGTTGCAGGAACACAAGGGCCCCATATTCCATAGCACTTTATGACACTTTTGTGAGGAATGTGACATATGCATTCGGCAGGGTCTATCCAGGGGTCTCAAGGACAAAATGCTGTGAGGTGGTGGGAGGCACAGCGGAAGGAACAGCCACAAAAATGGGCAGAGTTTTAGAAGATATGGAATCAGGAAATGTTAAAGTTTTTGACTTCATCTTTCTCAAGATAGGGTTGGGATGGTCCACAGGCAAGGCTGATATGTAGAAATAACCCACCCCACTTTCTTCCTTAAAACTATTAGAAGAATAGGAGTAAAGGAATAGATGACCATAAAAAAGGCTTGGGTTAAAGCGTTTTTTCATACAACCCAGGTCCTTCCAAAGGGACAGCATTCAGATTCACTGTGACAGCTGAGTTCCAATCTACTCTTTACCATTTCTGGGTAAGGAATCTCTATAATATCTTTCTCCAGTGACTTTGAAGGGACCCTCTGGGAGGCAACTGCCTTCGTGGACAGTAAGTTCCTCACTGGTAAGAGGCCAACCACTGGTGGAAGAGTTACAGTGAGGAGCAAAGAGGGAACGTATGAGTGGGGGGATAGAGAAACTCTTTCTTTTCAAAAATGTCAGACTCGCATAGAACATACCCTTCCACATCTCAATGCCCACTCCAATCCCCGCAATGTGGATTGGCCCAATGCTGCCATTTTCCTCTCCCACCACCCTCACCACCTCTTGCCGCCCACCACTCCAGATCACAAGAGCCCACTTTGTTACTCTCTCCAGCACACATACTCCTTATTCCTGCCCCAGCCCCACTAGTGTGACAGAAATCAGAGAAGACATGATGGTAAAGAAGAGGAGCAGTTCACCCAAGCTCTCCAAGACCTGGTACCCCGCAAGTCTCTTCCAGGCCCTGCACCTGAGGTAGGGCACCTGCACCATGGCTGGGCGAGGCAGCTCCATGGAGAGACAAGCTGGAGGTGTTAGAGATGGTGGACCAGGTGAGACCCCCTGAAGTTTTCCAGAAGTATCTACATATGCCATCTGTCTTTGCAGCAATGACTGCATGGGGCCTGAGGCAGTTAGCTGGCAGAGCTGGTAATCAAGGGCAGGTTTCCCACTGCTGTTTTTATGACCTATTGACTCAAGCATTCTACATTTTACCTGGAGCAAATGACGCAGCAATAAAATCCCACAGTCCCCGGAGCTCAGATGTGCTGCAGTCCACACAGAGAGGGCTATATTAAATTGCCTGCACCTCGGCAGAGGTCTTCTAGATGGTTCTGTGGACAATGGTGTGTATCCCCTGCAGAGATGGCGAGCCATGGAGGGAAGAACTCAGAGGTAGGATTCTGTGAGCAAACAAAGATCTCTTGTCAACTAACCACCCATAAGTTTGCATACTTAAATTCTAGCTTGGCTGAGAGGAGAATGTGCCATTAAATAGAGCCAGGCTTTTGCATTTATTCCCATCTCCATAATGTGGGGCTCGTTGGAGAGTGTCTTGTCCCCCTCTGGCCTTTGTGTATGCTGCTCCCTGAGCCAGAAATGTGCTTCTTCCTCCCACCTGTCCCTGCTGATTCTTAATCATGGGGCTGATGTCACTCTCAGTGCCCCTCCCGTGCTCCCGTGACACTCTGTACTCCCCATCATAGAACTTGTCACGGGGGTTGTAATTGCCCATGCATGTATCTAAGTCCTCCACTAGATCAGACATGGCTGCTCACTGCTGTCCTCACCACCTGGCACCATGCCTGAGCCAGGCTAAGTGGAGTGGAAATGGCTCCTGAAATGGCCAAAGGCACTTAGACTCAAAGAACAGAACCCAGAGCACCACGGTCAGAGAAGCAAGGGTCATCTTCCAGCCGAGTGGCACAGTGGAGGTGCAGTGAGGAGAGGCAGGTGGTTGGGCACTGAGGACGTGGGGACCAGGCCTTGGAATGGAATCCTTGGTGGGCAAAGTTCCAGATGCCAGCTGTGAACCATGCCAGGCTGCCCGGACTCACTCCCTGGCTGAGAGGGACAGGAGGTGGTTTCAAGGTTCTGGGAGGGGCTAAAGGCTTGACACTGGGCATGTAAGGTTTTTGAGGGGTGCCCGGCCTCCAGGGCACTGGTCCAGAGGGTGCAGCAAACTCAGGAGTGGCTCCGACATCTCAGGCAAGTGAAATGCTGGACACCAGGTGTGCTCAATTCACAGCAAGATGTATCCGGGGCTTGGGGCATGGAGTGTAGGAACCAGGCCCTTGCCAAGGGAGAGGACACAAATGGAGGGTTTCAGGGTCCATGTGGAGCTAGAGAGAAAAAAGCAAAAAATTTTATGAGGTTGGGTTCCCCCAGAAGCAGACCCTGCAGCAAGGATCCCAGGGCGAGTGGTTTGTTTGGGAGGTGAAGGAGGTGGTGGGAGCAAGGGGAGGGAAGCAGGAGTGCTGCAGGGTGAGCTACACTGCGGGCAGCTCTGGCGGGCAGCGTGGAGCACGCACGGGGTGCCCGCCTAGGAGAGAGGGCGCTGGGGCACTTACCTGCCACTTCCCATTGGCTGCTCTCCAATGACATTGATTTCTTCTCCCTCGGGGTGGGGTAAAGTGACTTTAGCACCAGAGGAAGCCCTTGGACAAAGAGGTGGGGATACTGGCAGTGGGTGTGCTGGGCCGGCGAGCACCGAATTGATCAGACCTGAGGGCTAGGGGTGGGCTGCTGGCTCCAACATAGACTCATCACTGGAGCATCAGACACTAGGGCCAGTTCTGGGTGGCTGCACGCAGTGTGCCTACAAGTACTCCTGTGTGGGAGGCTGATGGGCCTCTCATCCCTGATAGCGTGTGGCTGGTTCAGCTTCCCACTGGACGGAGTCACCTGAGCAGAGAGACCCCATCTGACCCCTCTTCATTCCTTTGTCCCCTGGGCCTGCTGCTCAGAAGACCCTTGAGAATTATTGGTTCGACAGGACTAAAATCCAGTTTGGGGGGTTCAGAGAGGAGAGGGGAGCAACTGTGCACTTAAGGGTCCTGAGGCCACCACCGAGGACTAGTACGAAGGATCTTCAAAAAGTTCACGGAAAGATTTATATTATTAATGTTCCTGGGTGCTGATGCCTGCCTCACCTGAGCCCCCGTGAACAGCAGCAGCCACAGCTGCCACCATCACAGCATCAACATCAGCTGACATCTGCAGAGGGCTTTCTAGCTGCCAGGCACTGCACTCCAGACCTGCACACTTTATCTCATTCGGTCGTCATTACCTCTGAGCTGGGTCCTAGAAGCATCCCTATTGCTGAAATGAGGAAAACCGGGAAGTCTGATGACTCAGTGTCTCTTGAGCCTCTGTTCTTTGACATCAGCTCCACGTGGGATGATTACCTTCCCATTATCTGTTACCATGAATGGGCAGCTTGTCCCAAACTGTGGCTAGTCATGCTGGGGTGAGCTCAGAGCAGGGTCCTCACACTCTGGAAAAGCAGGGGTGGCTGGAACTCAAGATCTCCCTGAGCTCAGCCCTCATTTTCCAGCCAGGGAAACACCTCCTCCGAGGTCTCAAAGCTAAGTCTAGAACCCCCCTCTACGTTTCCAAGAGCAGAGCTGCAGTCGTCCCCCACCCGGCCTCTCCCGCTGGTAGAAGGGCACTTTCTGAAATAATTTGGTTTACATCGCCCATTTTCTGGGCTGTATTTTCCCAGACGAATACTGGTTTTTTTTGGTGAATAAGTGGATGTCTTATAGAATTATCATGTAACATTTAGTCTAGGAGAAAAGGCTAATTTTTGGCAAGAATTTTGTGGCTAATTTTTGGCAAGAATTTTGTTGATTGGAATCAATAGATTCTTGATTGAGGAATCAATAGCTTCTTGATTGAATCAATAGCTTCTTGATCGGACCAAGGGCCGGACCTCGGGAAGGAAGGCTGAGGGAGACTGAGGCAGCCCTGCCCCCACACGCTGAGGTGGCGCCAGCCTGAGGCAGCGTCGGGCGGAGCCCTCAGGAGGCCTGCTCTGCTCAATTCCCTGGGGTTCAAAAATCCTACACACTTATTCCAATACTTAGGCATTGTCCAGGAAAATGATTTTGACTGCTACTGAAAAGGCATCTTTTTTCGAGATTTTTTGATGAGTTTCATTTTCCAATTTTGAAAAGCGAGAGCAATGTTTTTTCTAGCCATGTCTGTGGGATAAAGGAGCAGGGTCACAGTCACTCTCTGGTGGCCTGCCTTCCCCTCCCCATCCCACACACTGTCTCTGCTGTTGGCCTGGGGGAGCCCAGGCTCCTCACTTGGCTCCTGACCTTCTCCTGTAAGGCCTTGGGGACGTTGTATCTCTGTCCTGTTGGATTCGTCCTCCCTCACACTGAAGCTTCCAAGAGACAGAAAACCTGAGCATCCTATTTCCATACTTTCTACTTGTCCACATTCAATGTGGAGCTAGTCTGTGGTTGTTTATCCTGACTATTCCCCAGTATCATCTGTCTCTGGAATTAACCTGGAAAATTCCAGACCTGCCCGTCAGACCCTGGAGCAGACCCCAGCATTTCCAGGAGGTTCCATTCTCCCTGCCCACGCCCCACTCCCTCAGCAGGGCCACAGCTGTGCCCACCCAATGAGGAAAGTGTGGCAGGGGGTGGGGGTGATGAAGGTGAACACAACATGGGGTCCCAGACCTGACTGCATCGTCAGATATGTCTGGACAGCTTAGGAAATTACGAAATCCTGTGTCTTATGTCAGCCAGCTTTTGCTGCATAACCAACCACTTCAAAATTTAATGGTTTAATTTGCCAGGAAAGTAAATTTCAGGTGCTCTTACCACACCACAAGAAAGGATAATTATGTGAGGAGAGAGATTTGTTATTTTGTGTGATTGTAGTAATCATTGCACTATGTGTATATATATCTATATGTATATCAAAACGTCACATTGTACACCTCAAATACATTCAATAAAAAAAAAAAGAAATGGCTTAAAACACCAGCCATTTATTTAGCTCTCGATTCTGTGGGTCAGTTGGGAGGTCTGCTCTGGCCCGCCCATCTGATCTCAGTGTGGGGGTGGGGTTCACTTAGGTGCTGTGGTCAGCTGGCGGGTCGGCTGAGAGCTGGCTTGCCCGGGACTGCCCCCCTCACACGGCTGGGGTGACCCACGCAACTGGGCCACATGCCTCTCTTCTTTCGATAGGCCAGCTTGGGCTTGTTCACAAGCAGCCACAGCCTCCAAGACTCCAAGATGGTGAGACCCAAGTTGCAAGTGCTTTCTAAGTTCCCGTGTATGTCACATTTGCTGATGTCCCATTGGTCAGAGCCAGGCACATGGACATGGCCAGAGTCACATGGGGCAGGATCACCTGCGGATGTGGGTACAGAGAGGAGTGAACACATCGGGGCGTTACTGCAGCTGCCCACCACGGATTCCTACCCCAGACCTACTGAACCAGACTCCAGCAATGGCCCACCAGTCTCCAACTTAAACCAGCTCCCTGGGTAATCCCCACAGTTCCCTGGATAATCCTTTCTGTATTACAGAAAGTTACTGATGGGCAGGATTCTCCCTTCTCATCGTAACACTGCCATGAATGGTGAACTCAGAAGCCCGCAGAGCTGGACAAGTAACGCCGGGCGTGGAGTGGCAGCGCGGCACGGTGGGGTGTTTTACCCTGGGAAACTGCACAGCACGTGAGTGGAAGGCGCTCAGACTCAGTGTCCTTAACATACTGACCAGGCCCAACCACCTTGTCTGAGCGGCATGTGCTGTAAGCCCGTGTCCCTGCTAGGCTCGGTTTTATTGTGACTATTTCCCAAATGGTAAGAAACAGGCAGCCCCAACTGAGGGCCCACGTCATTCTACAAAGACCACTATTATCATCCCTGCTGCCCCAACCGTGGGCATTAACACAGGGCAGCCAGGACCCAGGAGTCCTCCTTTCCTCCACCTTGACTCAAATCCACCCTTCTGTTGAGATCTTCCGTGACGTCTCCCCCACTTCCCCACCTTACTTTTCCTCCTTACCACTTACGACCACCTGACATAGGTTTTCTCTGGTCATTGGTTTACTGCCTCGCTCTCTGCTGCGTCAGCTGCATGCACCATATAGTCTTTTTGGTCCACTTCTGGATCCTCAGGGCCTGGCACACGGTGGGCACTGAGCGATTGTCTCTGCAGTGAATGGAGCTCCACGCTGTCATTTCTCATCCTGGCTGGCTGGCCTGGCCTTGAGCCTCTCTCTCAGCTAACCTCTGCTTGCTCTGCAGACAGAGCTGTGTTGACAGAGTTTCCTCCCGTGAACGTCCATCTTCCCCCAAATCCCTTTGCATTACAGGACTTGTATCTTGAGGAGTCTCAGAGATGGATAAAATCTCCCAGTTCCCTCAGGTGGGAGGGAGGACATGCAGGGTCTGTGTGTAGGAAGGTGTTTGGGGACATTTGCCCCAGATGTTCTTCCTCCCCAGTTTCTAGAACATAGACCATTGGGACCAGAAGGACAGTAGCAAAGTCTGGGCCAGAGACTGGAGAAGGGAGAGCTGCATGGGGGGCCCAGCAAGTCACAGGACCCCTACCCTGGGGCATTGGAATTTACTCCCCCAGATCTTACAGGTGAGGAAGTGGAGCCACAGAGATGTTAGATATCTGCCAAAGGCCCCAGACTCAATTAGAGACCCCACCTTCCCACCTCCCAGCTGTGGCTCCCCCGCACCACCCTGCCCCCCATCATCTCAAGGGGGGAGGAAAACACAGTTTTTTTATGAAACCAAATTTTCACATGAGTACTCCTGAAGTAATAGTAAACACAGGTCCTAAAGCCCTTTTAGAAAAAGAAGAAAGGATTAAAAAATTTTATAAAGACAAAAATTGCCGGGAGGCTGAGGTTCAAATTTCAAGAGAGAGCCAGAGCCCCCCAAATAGACTTTTTTTTTCCCTTTTTTTTTTGTCTTTTTTTCGTGACCGGTAACGGGATCGCAACCCTCGGTGTCATGCCCGCACCGCGCTCAGCCAGTGAGTGGACCGGTCTCTATATGGGATCCGAACCCTCGGCGGGAGCGCCGCCCTCTACTGAGTGCGCCACCGGGCCGGCCCCCAAATAGACTTTTGATAAGTCAGTTTTAAATGCCAGGGAACGACAAGGCAGCACTCGATCGTCCCAGGAGATGTTGGAGCCGGAGCTGGTGTGTGGCTTTGGGGCGACGTCCCTGTAGTGCAGATTTGGATCTCTTGTTGCTCAGACAGGCTCATCCAGCTGCTGGTTTCCATCTCTCTGGAAGCAGGCGGAGCGCCCAGGCTGTTTTTGGTCACGGCTTCCAGGCTGGAGACAGGGAGCATTTCCAAGGGCCAAATGTTTGAGGCAGATGCACTGTGTTCCTGTTCGGAAACTTGGGCTTCTTGATTGAGAACATCTCCCATAAAACATGAAAATTCAGCAGTTCCAAGTTTCAGAGAAGTTACAGATCCAGGTCATTTCCCGATGTGCCTCAATACACGTCCAGGCCAGTGCCTGAGGCCAGTGGGATGCTGGTTCCCCATGGGGGTGGCGAGTGGGTTGGTGGGAATAGGGGCCTTTCACTGGTGCTTCTCACAGGTGTCAACCACCCTGGGGGCAGCTACCGAGAGACAAGGCTGAAGAGAAGAGACATGTAGGGCTAAGCAGAGGAGCGACCACAGAGTGAGTGAACGCGCAGCCCTATGCCCTGAGAACTTGGGAGCTGAGCACAAGCTGGAAGTGTTTCCCTGCTAAAGGAAATCTGCTGGGTTGTCTGAAGACCAAGAAAGGAATCCTATAGGGCTGCCAGTAGGATTAATTGTCAACTTCAAAACAACCCTCTGAGCCCAGCGAGGCACTCGCTGGTTTAATGGGTTATTATCCAATTTGGCCTTCAAGTGTGTGCATCCAGCCCAGACCTCAGCCCTGAACTCCAGGTCTGTCTGTCCAACCACTTACATGGCATCTCCACTTAGATGCCTAACAGGCATCTCACATTTCACAGGTCCAGGAACAAGCTCCTGACTCTTCCCCATCCGTACCTCCTCCTCCCCACTGCTTCTGTCTCAGTTTAAGGCAAATCTATCCTTCCAGAGGTTCAGGCAAAACATCTTCCAGTCACCCTTGACTCTTCCCTTTTGTTCACACCACACATTCATTCCATCAGCAGACCCTGGTGGCTTGACTTTCAAATGCGCCAGATCTGCCCCTTTCTTACAGCCTCCACAGCCCTCGTCCTGGTCTGGACCACCGTCAGCTCTCACCTGCAATGCTGTGAAGTCTCCTCTCCGGTCATCCACCCACCCCTCACTGCCCTTCCTCAGCTCAGCAGCTGGAGCAATGCTCTTAAAAACACAGGTTGGATTGTACTGTTCTGCTCCAAATCATACAAAGTCTTCTCATTTTACCCATAGTAAAATCCAGAACCCTGACAGTGGCCTGGAAGGCCCTGCATGCTCTGGTCTGCCACCCTTCCTCTGACCTCATCTCCCCCTCTGCCTCCCAAGTTCCTGTCTCAGGAACTTTGCTCCCTGCTGCACACTCATTGTTGAGCTAACCACCTCAAAGCGGCGGAGGTGGCTTCCCCCAGCTCTTCCATGGTAGATGCCTTGCACGTGGTCCAGTCTTAAGTGGCTCAGGCAGACACTGTTGGTTCCTGTCCATAACCCCTCAGTGCTCACCTTTCCCATGTGTGTCAATGGCTTCCTACTGGAATACCTGCCACTCTCCACTTGGCATGCTCAAGGCGTGAGTAGGGCAGACCAGGTGGGATGTGGAAGTAAGTCCAGCTTCCTTGTCCCTTGGATGGACAACTCTGAGACATGTTCTGCATGGTTTCCCAGAGCTCCCCCGCAGGATCGAGTCCCAGTTGCTTGCCTTGTTGACTGACCTGATCACATGCATGTTATTTGCTTCCTTCCCTTTCATGTCTCACTTCCCCACTTTCCTACAGGTTCGCTGAGATTACCTTCCACATAAATCACTTGCTCTCAAATCCTCATCTCAGTGTCTCCTTCTGGGAGACTCGAATGAAGGCAATGGCTTCAACCCTCTGCCGGTGTGAGAGCCAGCCAGGGAGACAGTCCAAATGGCAAGACCCTGTCACCTTGTGACCTGAAGCTCAGCATGCAAAGTCCCACTTTCCCAGAGTGACTCCTGCTCATGTCTTCCACATTGGTAAATGATTACAGGTCATGAAAGTGTGAAAAGAGATACATCATGGTGGCCAAGAATGAAGTTGGCCGTGGTTCCATGTAGTCTCTCACTCTGCTTCCCCCCACCCACACACACACCAATGGACCGTATTTCCTGGAGTTAATAATTTATGCTTTGGTCACCCAAGGGGAAGGGAAAATTAACCTCACATAACTATCCTTTCTTGTGGTGTGGTAAGAGCACCTGAAATTTACTTTCCTGGCAAATTCCTGAGTCTTTTCAGCAAACTGTATCCCCTGCAATTCTATATTCCTAACCGGTCTCCTCTGAGTGGTCCTACACTGATTACAGGGCAGATCGGCTGTCCTTGCTGTGCCCTAGTGTTCTCCCAGTGGGCCTGTCTCCCCCACTGCCCATGCTGCAAACACTTCCCATAGGATGGGCCGTGTTCTGATCCCTTGAGATGACACACTGGCCTCTGAGTGGCTCCTTTTTTTCAGTTGTTGTGGCTCCTTGCTCCTGTGTGGGTCCATGGGAACCCTGTTAGTGGTCTTGCTAACCTGGGGGCCACCAAGGCCCTCCTCTCCCCTGCCACCTCCAAGCAACTTCATCCAAAGGGCACAGCTGTGGCTTTTGCTGGCTCCTGCTCCATGTGCTCAGCAGCTCCAGCCTGGAAGTGGCTGGGGCTCAAAATAGTTAGAGTGGTTTTTTTTTTCACTCATCGTGGCTTCTCCTGCCTTCATGCACTCCATAGGTCTCTCCTCCTCTTCTGCTGAGCTCTAATAGCTTCAGTTTGGTTGTTGTTGCTTTTTTATAGTTGTAAATTGGTTGATTTGTGGGAGAGAGAGACACCGGGGACTGTCTATTCCATCATCTTGACTGGAATTTTATATATATTAAATTATAAGTGCTCCTTAATTATTCTTTGCTCTTTTTCTGAGAATGCTGAGTGGGAAGACTGGTGGGAAAGAAATTTGAACAGCCTGAGAGAGAGAGGGTTCGTGGATCCATACAAAAACGGGCAGGCAGATACCCTAAGGAGAAAAAGATCAGGGATCGGGAGGAATTAGAAAGAGATGGAGCAGCACGGGACTGGGGTTGGGATGGGGTGGGTGGTGGTGAACTAGGAAGAAAGGCTCAAAAGCTGGAAATTTTGGGGGGATGAGAGAGATCAAAAAGAGCATAAGAGAATATACAAGTAGCTGTAGTATGGAGTAGAATTTTGAGGAAAAAGAGGATGGTGAAAGACAATTATGAAAGAAATTTTTGTTACCCTACACCATCAGAAAAACTTCAGTAAAAACACCTTACTGTTCAATTCTGACTTGATCAAACGAGCAGCAGTTTTAAAGCCTGAAGATGACCTGGTTTTATTCAGGATATTTATAACCATCTATATAATCTAATATTATTAAAAAATCAAACTAGAATCTTATTGTACATACTGCTTTATAACCTACCTTTTTCATTTAATACATGTAAATGTACCATAATTTATTTAGTTCATCCCTCATCAGCTCATTTGGATAATTTCTTTCTTTTTCTTTTACTATTCTAAGCACTGTAGCAATGAATAGCCTTGTTAGTTAATCTTCATGCATATATATACATACATATATTTTACATGCACAATATTTCCTTCAGATATCTTTTGTGAAGTAGATTTACTTCACAAAATAATATTTTATATTCTAAATGGAATATAAAATATTATTTAGCCTTTAATACCCATTGCTGGATGGCCTTTCAGAAAGGTTGACTAATTATTCTATTGTGAGCATAACTCCTAATCTACGGATTCGTAACTGTCGTCTTCTGTTCTGTAAGTATATCCTGAGGGTAAGTCAACTAGAATATAAGCTCTGGGAAGGCAGAAACCCCCTCTGACTGCACATAGCATAGCTCTTGACACATAATAGGACCTCAATAAACACGTTTGAATGAATGAATTATTGGTTGGGTGGGTGCATGCATGGATGGATAACTGAATAAATGGATTTGGACTCCTTCGGGGCAGGTCTTCTATTTATTTAAAGTCCACTCGTGTCTGGTACACTGCTAAGCACAGGGTGGGTACCTAATGCTAAATACCCACAGGAAGTTGATCTTGGTCCAACCATGTTGCTGCTGAGGAGTCAGTAATTCATTCCAATCTAAGAAAGTGGATTGTTCAGCTGAAAATATCTGACTCCAAAAGAAGTCTGTTGCCCCGAGAATGGGTGATACTTTCTGGAGGACTGGCTCCTGATACTTACCACACCATCCATCCTGATGACCTCTGTCCCGTGTGGACAGAGGTCATCTTGGTGTGGACCTGACCCGAGTAAATCTTTACCTTCCTCAGGGAATGGATCAAGCCACCTTTTAACATTCCTCTAAAATTCTGCATCATGAAGATGGAGGGAGAGGGCAGATGGGGGGGGGGGATCTAGCACAGTGCCCGGCACAGAGTTGACCCTCGAAAACGGTGGCTGTTAGAGTGATTACATCTATCGCTCCACAGAGTCACCCTGGTCTCATCCATTTTAAAAAATGGTAAATAACGAACATTTTGTAAGTTTTTGAGTTTAACCCTCTCTGTGCTGATAGGAGCTAGGTGTATTTTTTCCATTTCACAATTCAGGAAGCTGGAGTTGGAAAGGTGATCTTCCTGCCATCTCACAGTTGTTAGGGGTCCGTTTGACTGGGAGAGAGAATGTGGACAGTGTCAGTTTAGTCACCGGGCAGTTTCCTTCTTGAGCTTAGCTGCTCTTTTGAGCAGTCAGTAGAGAAGCAGCACATAGTGGCCTCTGTCCCGTGGGTACAGTGACTAGTGCACGTCCCATCCCTGATGATGGTGAAAACCATCTTGTCCCAGGCTCTCTGACACTTAGGCAGGCAGAGGCCAACTATATTTATATGAAACTCCACTGAGGTCAGCCAGACAAGTTTTGGTAGCTCAGGCCAGACACTGCCTGTAAAAGGGAACTGATTCCTAAAATTCTTTCACCAACATGAGGAGAGGGTCTCATGAGGAAAGGAACAGTGGTCAAGGTTTGATGCATCAGGTTCAAAATAAAATGCTCTTGTTGAAAATGAAACCAGTTAGGAGAGGCCAGGTTTTTTTACTATGGTTGATTCAAGGTCTGGCACTTCATGTAGCCTGGGTTTATGTAATTCTTGGTCAGCTCTTGAGCTGGAGGAAAGCACCACAATCCTCTGGCCAGGCATAAATATTTGCTCTGTCCTTCCAAACCCCTTCACTTTCATCCTCTTTCCTTGTTTTCCTGCAATGCTGGCAGCAGTGGGAAAGCTAATCAGCTCAAGTTGATTGGTTTTTCCTTTGAATGTGAGAGGTTTTGCTTTAGGGATCTTTGTTGTGAACTGGACCTCGAAGTCTAAACAGCAGCTGTACACGCCCTGGCATGAGGGCTGAAGGTTGGTGTTTGGGGAAAGGGGCTTTTGTTTCCTTCTGTCAGTGCTCGGATCTCTGTTGCTGTGGGGGAGACTGTGTCTGATGTCACTGGCTTGCCTACAGGACTGTTAGGTGGGCAGGGAGAGAACTGAGTGTGCACACATGAGCAGGCTGCTCGTCACACACACAGCACAGAGCAATGTCCTTGTCACAGCTCTTCAAACTTGAGTTTTGTGTGTGTCTAAACAGATGCTTGAAAGATGACATCTGTGTGGCCAACACCATGCTTGTAGTCTTCCCAAGAGCATGACAAGATGCCTGAGTCTTGACCTGCCGTGTGACTTTGAGTGAGTCATTTAACCACATGGATCCTGGTTTTCCTTAAGTATAAAGTGGGGGCCAATGGTATCCTAGGTTATGTTAGTATATCTTAAAGTGCCCAGTGCTTAGTGAGCACATAATAAATTCTCATTTCCACTTTCATTTCTCCAGCAATAATTTCCTTTTCAATGCTCTGGACTGTATAAGCCGGATGCCATGTAGGCAGCTAACTGTGAGGACAGCCATTGCAGTTTGTGCTGCGTGAATTGCTGCCTTTTGTGAGGCATCCAAGGTCATCCTCTTAGGAGGTCTGAGAGACAAACCTCAGACTGTGTTCATTCTTCTCCAGATGGAAAAATGGAAAAATGTGGTCAAGCACTCAGATATTTGGTCTATAAAACACTCAAAACTTTCAGATGTTCGGTGTTGGGAAAACAAGGTGCCACCTAAGCATGTGAATGTCATAAAGACAACTAGCCCTGCCATGGGGATCTTTTGTTTTAAGCTGATAACCAAGGACAAATAACCCAGGCTTTGTGGTTTAACTCATTTTTTTCTTTTTCTTAGAAAAATTTGGATTTTATCCTCACTCCGGAAGGTTAAAAAGAAGATTGCTTTGAAATTAGTTGATTTTCAGGGGCTAAGTGGGATTCTTAGAAATTGTATAAATATATGGCTTTATAAGGATTCAAACTAGGATACAGCCTTCTTATTTTAATCAAACTTGGTCCAAAGGAAATTCTGGATTTACATTAAAGAAAATACATTACTTGTTTTCAAGATTACATAGCTTTTTTTTTTTTATAAAAAGCTAGATCATGTTTAGCTCTTTTATGTACAGGTTAGCCAGAAAAATTTTTTTCATCTTCCTTAGGATACAGTTTTATTTTCAGTGGTGTTCACAAATGGAAGTCATAATGTTAAATATTTCCCTTAAAAAAAAATCAATGAAAGTGTCAGTATCTGTGTCGCTTTCACCCGTGGAGGTAGGGAGGTGTTGAGTGTGAGACCCACCCGTGGCATGCTGCTTGTGTGGCTGGCTTCAGGTCCTCACTCCTCCCCACTCCTGGCCACTTGGCCCAGCCATGTGACTTCATGTGGCCGGTTGGATGTTAGCATGTGTGCTGTGTGACACAGAAGCTTGAACACCACTTCTACATTGGGGCTTCATCTCTTGCTGCTTTTGCAATAACCATGAGAACATGCCTGAGCTAGCATGTTGGAATATTGCACATGAAACAGTGTCACAGCTTCCCTGATCCCAGCCAAGGTCATCATAAATGAGCTGACAGACATCAGGGCCCAGCTGAGAGTAGGCAGCAACACACAGCAGACCAGCTGCATGAGCAGGCCAGACCAAGATCAGCAGAAAGGCCCAGATGACCCATGACTCAGGAACAGTAGTAAATAGTTGTTTGAAGCTACTGGATTTTGGGGTGCTTTGTTACAGAGCATGATCGTGGCCATTGACAACGGATGCCCTGCAATGTATACCACCCTGTGCGCTGAAATCGAGTGGACCTGCTTGCCACTAGCTTCGTAACATACTACAAAGAGCATGTGACTTAATCTCTTTGAGCATCACTTTTTTCATCTGAAATATGGAGAAAATCATTCCTATTGAGCAAGTTGATATGAGTTATCACTGGATAATTAATAAATAGCCCCCTTAATAAATGAAGGCTACTCTTGTCCTACCTTCGTCTTTATCAGTAGTAAAAGAAGAGAGCAAGGCAGCTGATATCTGGTTGTACCAGTGTGGTTTTTACAGAGACTCTTTTGTTTAAGTCCCTGGGTCTCAGAGACCCAATCATAGACCACCTAGAGAGAAAGTCCTGGGATATCCTGCTTGGAAATCGGTAGGAGTTTTATTACCAGGAAATAACCTTTAAATCTGAATTTTGGCCTCAGTTTTCATTTTCGATCTTTAAGTGAGGATAAATTATGGACCAAAGAAACCTAGAGAAATTTCCAGACTGAGTTCGTCTCTTTAATCCTGAACTTTTGGGTAGCCAGGCAGGACCAGATGATTGCCTCTTAAGTATGGACATTTGAGTCGGGGAGGGAAACTTGTATAGTTTAGGAAGATAAATTCAACTGCCTCAATGGGCCTGTTGAAATGGATACAAGGAACTGATCATTGGGGGCCCGATGCTTGGTTGATGGAATTGTGGAACTGTCCTCTGGAGTGAGGTCTCTGTTTGCATTTCTGGGTAAGAGATAAGAGAACTGCCCAGAGAGAAATACGATCATGTTTCCACTACATTCCTATGAGACCTCTTCATTCCAAAAATCTCATTCAACAGAAGTCTCAACACCTCAACTTTAAGCAAAATTCAACCAGTGTTAGAGCTTAGCCGAACATGAATACTTGTTAAATGACTGTTGGAGGAATAAATGCATGTATGGATGAGTGAATTCATCCTTGCCATGAGATGGTGGTCGTCATGAACAGATGAGACCACTGACTGAGCATGGTTAGAGTCTCAGGATGTGCACACAGAAAGGGGCTTTATGAACCACTTTGTTCAATTCTCTCATTGATGACAAAATAGTCTTGGAGAGATGAAATAGCTTGTCCTGAGTGCAGATGTGCAGACTTAGAGATGAGCCCAGGGCAGGAACCTAGCTCTGCCATCTGCCATGCCAGCATTCTGTACAACCTGGCCCGCTGGTCCCTCACCCAATATTCCCTTCTTATATGCCAAGTTATAATGTGTAGCCCAGGTAGTGTGCTGAGCTGGCCCCACATTCCTAGCATTTTAATTTTGATGTTTGTACTGTTTCCTTTGCAAAGTTCTTTAAGTTGTCAGAATTCGCCTGAAGTCCTGGATTTTGTAAATACACACACACACACACGTGTAAGGGGTCTTCAAAAGGTTCATGGAAAGACTTGTATTATCTTTTAATTCTATTTTTCCATGAGCTTTTTGAAGTACCCTCATATATGCATGCATATATATGTATAATATAATATAAACGTGTATATATGTATGTGTATGTATATGTATACATATATAATATCCAACCACTGCATAAAATAACTTTCTGCAGCAGTCAAGCTACACCCATCCCTCTGGGGCCTCATTGTTTCCATGGTAACTAATGCACTGTAAAGTGGGGAGTGCAGAGAGGAACTTGGTAGAGGATTAAAAACTACACCATGTATGCTCATTAAATTAAATGTGCCATTGGATGGGGTGGAGGAGAGCTCCATAACATTTTTAATTGACACCTGCTTGGGAAAACCTGTGTTTCTGACTGAAGGCTTTGTTATTCATAGCAACCAAAATTCTGTAGCATCCCTGGGCATCACATCCTCTCTACTGATGGTGTGGAGGCATCAAGGAGCTGTTTGCTACCTGTTACTGACAGAGGCGTTGAGTTGAAATGCTTGGTTTCCAATTTTCCATTTGCCTGGAGACTTCAAAGACTACAAGGAGTTCCAGCTTTCCAGGACTGGCACTTGCCTGCTAAATCAGCCATGCAAATTAGCGCCCACCCACATGCCTGGGGCTTGTTAGACAGCAGGCCAGACTAGCAGAGAAATGAGCCCATGAACCACAAAGGACTGGAAGGAGCTGGGCTCCTGGCCCAACCAGAACTTCCTTCTTCCTTTTTTTCCCCAGTTTTGATTTTTTTTCTCTCCTTTGGTCTCTTTTCTTTTTCTCTTTTGTTTCTCCCTTGCTTTGATTTTTCTTTGTTGTGGATGCTTCTAGCACCCACCTTCCTGTGACCCCTTGCCTTTGTCTGGGTTGCCCTCCTGGCTATCCTCCCTTGCTTTACCCTCCCTACCACATGAGAGACTCCTGGAGGACAGCTGCTCTGTCTTCTCCCTGCTCCCAGCACAGGGAGCAATGTAGGTCTGATTAATCATCTCAGTCAGTGGTCCTGAGATTTCAGCATGCATCAAAATCTCTGCGATTGCTTGGCTCCACCCCCAGGACATCTGATTCAGTAAATCTAGCGTCAGATGAAGACTGAGAATTTCCTTTTCTAAGTCTCCAGGTGGTGCTGAGAACTATTTGCTTAAGTCAAGCCTTCGATCAAATGACATCTTGTGATTGATTCCTCTTTTTCCTTTTTTTTTAAAAGCAGAATTGGTGTTGCGCTGCACACGTAGTTCTGTATTCTGTTGGTTTAACCGACCAGTACTCATGTGAACATTTCCCTGTGGTGAGTGTTCTCTGAGTGCTGGTGCACACCAGCTCTGAAAAATTAAATCTCACTTGACGGCAGTGTTAATAGGAAAAACAGTTTTACTTTCTCTGAACAAAATAGAAGAATTTATGGGAAGTGAATCTGGGAGTTCTAGCTGGAAAAGCCATGCTTGCCTTAGCCTGGTTACACTAACCTGAGCCCCAGACATGTGCAAACCTGATTCCTGGGAGGTGCTCAGGCTGGATCCCCCACTGCTGGTGACAGCCAGGAGGACAGTCCAGGAGGGCAGGGTCAGCCTGGCTGCTGCAGTCCCCATTCCTGGATAGATGAAATACGGAGGAGCTGGACACTGCAGAGCAGTCTGGGAGCACAGACAGCTGCTGTGGGCATGAGGACGGCCTTCTCGGGCTTTAAAAGTACTACCCCAGGGGATGGATGTTTCTGCATGAAGAAAGTGCCAGAAGAGTCTCACCTTTATTTTCCATGTGGTTTTTGATGACAAATACACAATTTTAAGGAGACATCCTACTTTTGAAAGAGAACCCTGTGGCATCCCTGAGGTCACTGTTGGTCCATAACAGCTCATGTTTTATTTCAGCTGCCACTGTGGGGGGTCAGTCCATCCAAGCGCCAAGGGTATAAGTGCAGTGCGGATGTGTGTGTGTGTGTGTGAATGTGTGGGTGGCTAGTGCCCGAGGGTGACTCTCTCCCAAGGGGGTCCAGAACCAGTGAGTAAATGCCCCACTGCCTTTCTTTCAGGTAGACAACTATGGGGGTGCTGTGTATGCTCCCCAATGGAGTCGAACCCCCATTGCTCAGCAGAGACCTCAGTAATGTGCCTTTTCCCTGGCCTATCCTCCTCCCCTGTCCCACTCACTCACCTGCTCCCTCACTTCTTTAGGAATACCTTCCTAAGTAAATTACCTGTACCCAAGTCTTTGTCTCAACAGTCCTTACTTTTGGATGACATGGTTTCTTCTGTCTCTTTGGGTGACCATGGGTTGGTTGGCAAATAGCCATGACCCTCCATTCTGCAGGGCCACCATCAGACCTGAGGACATGTCCCTGAACCTCACAAAAATTATGGAGTGGGAGAGGAAGGCATCAAAAGTTAGGACAATGGGGGCCAGCCCCATAGCTCACTCGGGAGAGTGCGGCCCTGGGAGCGCTGAGGCCGCAGGTTCGGATCCTATATAGGGATGGCCGCTGTGCTCACTGGCTGAGCGCGGTGCGGGTGACGACAAGCCAAGGGTTGTGATCCCCTTACCAGTCACAAAAATAAATAAATTAATTAATTAAAAAAAAAAAGTTAGGACAATGGTTTGAACTGGTTTCATGGAAGCCTGGAGTTTCACGTAGGGGCTCAAGAGCTGCTGTATGGGTGGGGGGAGGAGAGGAAACAGGGAAGACCTGGGGCATCAACCGTAGCAGTTCTCTGTTATTTATTTGAAGTATGGAAAAGAAACTTAAAAACATGATTCTGCTGCTGAGAAATGTTCCAGAGCCACTGGGTTAGGGCCTAATGACATTCCCCAAAGGAGGTCTGAACAGCACTCTCCTCTCCCATGTGTCTGCTCTGTGCCTGTCCCTCTCTTGGCCAGAAGAAGTGGGCTATGCTGTCCTTGGGGTACAGATGGGAAGTTGAGGCCCTTAGCTTCAGGAGGTTTTCCCATTCTCTCTGATGAAGCTATAGAGAAGCCTCTGATCTCAGTGATGGCCATACGCTGAGCCAGCCATTCCTGGTGGGTGAGGCCAGGCCAGGAGAGAATCACATGACACTCTCTCCACAGCATTCCTGTTCATCTAAAACCAGGTTAGAGACACCATCATGGACAACAGAGAAGGGGGATGGAAGTCATGGAAATGTACCGTGCTGCCTGAATCGGGGGTAGGGAAAAGTCTGAGTCCATGAGGAGGGGAGAGCAGGTGTTGGTACTTTGCCATGATGGGATTTTTCTTTGGTTATTTTGAAATGCACATTGTAGGCCTAAAAATATACACATTGACTATTAGGTAAATGATGTAAGTAGAGTCAAAAAGCATTGGCAGAGACCTCTCTGTGAGTTAGGTTTAAATGCTCTGTCATTTTGCATGCAAATTTTCTTCAGCGTGATGGTTCTCAGAGATTAGTGGGGAAGTATTAGTGGAGAGGGCTGCCAGGACCCCACCCCTAGAGACTCTAATTTAGTATGTCTGGGGTGGTGCCTTGGCCCATTTCATGCTGCTGTAATGGAATATTTCAGACTGGGTAATTTACAAAGAGTAGAAGTTTATTTGGCTCATTATTCTGGAGGCTGGGAAGTCCAAGAGCATGGTGCTGGCATCTGGTGAGGGCCTTCTTGCTGCAGTTATCACACAGTGGAAGGCAGAAGAGAAAGGACAAGCATGCATGTGAGACAGAGAAACAAGCCAAACTCATCCTTTTATCAGGAGCCAACTCCTGAGATAATGAACTCACTCCCGCAATAATGGCATTAATCAATTCATGACCTAGTCACCTCTTAAAGGTCCCACTTCTCAACACTGTTGCATTGGGGATTAAGTTTCCAACACATGAACTTTTGGGGGACACATTCAAACCATAGCAGGTGGGTTCTGGCATCTGGATGTTTTGTACATGCTCCTTAGGTTATTATAATGTGCAACCAGGCTTGGGAATTGTTGCCTCATTAGGGCACACTGGTGTCATTTGTAGGTCATTCGCAGCAGGAGCCACTCTGGCCATTCTGGCATCTTGAAGGCTATAGGACAACCAACCGAGGTGCACCCTGCCTCCCCCGGCTTTGGGAGACACAGCAGCCCTTGTGCTTGCAATGCAGAGAAAAGGCCAGAGTTCTCTGATGGGAGCTTCCCGTGATGGGGACAGAAGAGCTGGTTAAAGCCCAGACTGGATTAAATAGCTGCCAGAGACCTTGCCTGAAGCTCTTTCATACAACTTGAAATGCCTCAAGTTCTAAAGTTTCTTAGGGGAGTAATCAAGGCAACCTGCTCCTCTTTCTTCTATAAAGCCATGTATCATTCCTCCTCCCTGATGAGATGTTTGAGGATGTCTTCACTTAGTCCAATTTCACTTTGGAGAAAATAGGGATGTAGACTGAGGACGTCTTTGCTCAAAGTGGAGGTGAGATCCTGGTGCATGAAGAACTGGAAGGGAGAAAGGAAGGAGAGGGCCGTGATGAGAGGAAAGAGGGATGTGGAAAGAATGAAAGAAGAGGGACATGGAAAAAGACATAAAGGAAAGGGGAATAAGAATGGAAAAGTGGGAGGCAAATGGCAGTCTTGGCTCACTCCAGGCAGCAGGTAGCAGAGCAGGAGCTATTCTCCTGAATAAGGTGGGATACAGTTATCTGCTACTTCCTCTGCCCCACAGGCAGATGCATCTCCAACAGTGTCACTGATGAGCTGGATCATAGCAGAAAGTTCTTTGAACCTTCCCTGACACACACAATACCTAGATGCTAGGCGGCAGAATAGGAGGAGAGATGTGGGGGCACCCTGCTTGCTAGGGAAAGGACTGAAATAAAACCAGTGTACAGTCATAGTCAGAGTCATTGCTGATACCTTAATGGACCCAGAGGGTGGCAACTCTACATAGACAAAGAAGGTCTACAGCTAACCTTTCATCTTTTGGATTCATTTCTTTGCATCTCCTTTTGGGAAACTGTCCCTCTGTGTTAGTCCATTTCTGTTGTTTATAACAATATACACAGAACTGGGTATTGTATAAAGAAAACAAAATTTATTGCTTGCAGTTTCTGAGGCTGGGAAGTCCAAAGTCCATCTGGTGCTGACAACAGTGACCCACGGGTCTCACACTTCGAGATGGTGGAAGCAGAGAGAGAACAGACTCTTTGTGTTCCCCTTTTAAAGCCCTCCAAACCACGTCCATGACCACCATTTTTAATCCATTCACTACTGCACGGTCCTCGAATCCAATCACCTCTTCAAGGCCTCACCTTTCAATTACTATCATAGTATTTCCCACCTTTTTAACAGTCACAGGTGGAGCCAAGTTTCTAATACATAAAGCTTAGGGGACACAATTCAAGCTTCAGTGAGTTTTGCGGGGGACATAATTCAATCTACTACACCCTCTCTTGGTATTTGATTCATTTCAGGTTAAAAGATGTTTTGCTAGGGATTAGCCTTGGAACCCACATTCATGTCTCGAGTACTACCTCATTTCTAGCTACTGACCCTCCACCTATTCCCTCTGCCCTGCAATGACATCCATCTGGTCTACCTGGATAGCCAAGGGCTCTGGGTCATTGCTGTTCATTCATTCATTTATTTGTTCACGCATTCTTTCACTCAGTACCTATATATAGATTACACATCTACACATCTCTGTTGGGCCAGACACCATGGCATTACTGAGGATGCAATGGTAAACACATCCCTGTTCTTTGGGAGATTATGGTCTGGTATATCAGTTCTTGATCCTGTCTGTACATTTTTGTCACTTCAGAGTACCTCTGCCTAGGTCTTACCTCTGACGTATTGCATCAAAATTTATGAGCTGGGGATCCAGCTGATTTTGGGGCTCACCCAGGCTTGAAACCCACTGAGAGAGGATGTTCTCTTAGCACTGGTACAATTTGGGTCTTCAGAGTTCTACCCTAGCTCCTCGATGGGGAATGAAAGCATCTGATTTCCCATTGTGGCCCAGGCTAGCATTTCCTCCCTGGCTTCCACTGCTGTGAACAGCTCCTTCCTCCATGGATCCAGACCCACTGCTCATGCCAGCTCCACTAACAGCAGCTCCACTAACTCTATTTCCTCTCTTTGTCCTGGAATGTGGTTGGAGTGGCCTCTAGCTGTCATTAATCTTTGTGTGGCTTCTTAGCTGTTCCATCACCTGTGTAACCAGTCCCCTGTAATGAATTCCGTCTGTTTGAAATGATTGAGGGGTTTCTATTTCCTGAAGAGACCTTGACTAACACAAAGTCAAATATAATGAAAGCTTCTAGAATGTGGCAGTTTCCCCATCCATTGTGAGATGGTGCATATGGTGTATAGGGAGGAAGAGACTGAGGTTGCTGGGAAAAGGATGTTGACATCCTGCACTGGAAGTGTCCAGAACAGAATTTTTAATAATGGTCTGTGACCTTCCTACACCATAATCATCTAGGAAGTGACTCCTGGCTGCCACCTCAAAGCTGCTGAATCAAATTCTCTCCCTGGGGTCAGAAATAATCCATTTAATGAAGTTCCTCCAGAGGTTGCTATGGATCCTGCCATATATAACCACGCAGCTACAGAAAGCCACCAGTGACATGACCCACTCATAGACCCCTCTGTGCTTCTTACAGGTCCAGTTTATTCTGCCTTTAACTCATGGTCTATTCAAGAAGGGGAATGTCCTTCCACCACATGAGACACCTCCATGAGTAGTAACCAGCTCATATTGGCAAAACACCAGCTTACATGCACCTTCCTCAAAAATCACAGTATTTTTGGAATTGGGGAGCAGTTCAGTGTATTAAAGCAGCATAACTTGTTAGAGACTAAAGGGTATGGATCTTCAGATCTTTCAGACCTGCCAAAAAAACCTTGACTGAATACGTAACGTCTAGGGACCCTCAATTCTTGGACGGTAGCACTTCCTTGTATAGCAGGCGTAAAGAGTAAATAAAACAACAGTTATTAAGGGCACAACACATAGTAGGCACTCAATACCAGCTGGTCTCCTTCTTTTTCTCCCTTCCTCCCCCAACCTGAGATAGGAGCCCAGCAGAGGAGACTACGTGGTCTTCCACTTGGCTCGGTCCTCCTTCTCGTTCCTATCATGGTAGACCAGGGATGCTGTGACCAGCTATGGATATTTCCTTTCTGTAATCTCCAATGACATGTGCTGTGTGTCATATTTTTCTCCTTAAGTGTTATTTACTGCTTTTTTAGCTAAGCTCCTTTGAGGGAAGGGACTACACTCTACTGTAATTTTGAAGCATCTTTCTGGGCACCTTGTAGGTGTTCAGTCAATATGGATTTATTCCAATTACTCCTCCAGTGATGACGACAACCTCTCAAATAGGGTCGCGTATACACAGTTCCTGCCCCCAGAAGTGGAAGAAGTTCTCTTAGGTACTGAGCGTGCAACTGGAACAGCTGCCATTAGATGATGGTGTAGTACCATGAAATGCTATTGCAGTTATTTGGACCCTCATCAGGCACAGGGAACTGATATGATGCTGTCCATTTGGCTTGGTTCAGAGGAAAAAGACCCTTTATCAAAACTGTGCTGCAAACATTTAGCTAATCATCAGTTACCTGCTTATCCTGTGATTTCTCTGCCCAGTTTTTTCTTCTGCCCAGCACTTGCTATTTTAAATGACATCTTTTCACCCTTTTATCCGTTTATATTCCATCCATGTATCCAAACAATTATTGCTATCTTATAACCCTTGCTGTTTTATTAGGATGCCTACCTGAGTTCACTCACCTTTTAGGATAAGGTGTTTTTTCCTCTCTCTTTTTAATTCTATGAATAATTTACTAAGATTCTGCTTCCTGTAGAATAAATGCTTAATTAATCAATACAGTAATCTTCTTTCATTTTCCTCCAAGAAAATTCCAGAATTTGCAGCTCTGCAAGCTGAAGCCATTCTCTACTGGGAGATTTGTTGTTGTTGTTGTAGTTGGTGTTTTTCCATTAATACTGGAACAGAGCAAACAGAGGATAGGGAGAAAGCTTTAAACTATGGATCCCGCACAATACTCTTAGGAGTAGTCTGCATGGATTAACAAGGCACAATTGTAATGTTTTCCTAAGAGTAGTTTAAGATTATGATCACCAGGAAAACCTTTCTGTCCTTCAAAGTGCAGTCTGCAAAATTTTGGGGTGTAAAAAGGTGTGTGTTGGGGGGTGAAGTTCAAGTGCAGAAGTCAGTGCTGCTCACAGGGGCATCTGGAGACCTGCCTGTCTACACCTGCCTGGTCCTTGCGACATCATCTCCAAGAGGAGAAACATAACCTACTTTCCAAGCATGAAAGCACAAACATCATGTGAGTGGTGCCTAACAGAAAGCCCTGGCTTTGAGGTAGTTGCTGCTGAGAGGAAGGAGGTCTAGAGAGAAATGCTAGTGGGGTTAATAACACATAATGCCATTTGGCAGCTAGGTTGGGGGTTTATATGCATTATACCCAAGTCCCCCTCACCATCCTGTTCTGGCTATCTGTTGCTGTGTGGCAAACCATCCTAAGACATAGTGGCTGAAAATTACAATTATTTTATTCTATTTCATGATTTTGTGGGCAAGATATTCAGAGCAGGCTCAGCTGGGCAATTCTTTGCCCCATACCCATTGATTCAGATCAGTTGGTCTCATTCAGCTGGTGGATGAACTGGTATGGAGGGTCCAAGATGGCCTCATCACAGGTCTGGTGCCTTGGCAGGGGTGGCTGGAAGGCTGGTCTCAGCTAGACAGTCAACCAGAGAACCCACCCATGTTGTGGAATCAGGGAAGTCAGACTTCTTACCTGGGGCTCAGGATTCTCAGTAAGAATGTTCCAAGAGATCCAGAAGGTAGTTGCAAGTCTTCTGACCTTGCCTTGGAATTCCCAGAATATCACTCTACCACATTCTCTTGGTCAAGCAAATCACTAAGGGAAGCCCTGATACAAGGAGATAGGAATTAGATCCCACCTCTCAATGGGAGGGTACAGCAAATATGTGGCCATCTTTCCTCTGTCTCACCTGCATTGATTCTCTTTTCCATACCATTTATCACCTTCCAAAATACTAGGCAATTTAATTATTTATTAGGTGTACTGCTTATTGTTAACCTATTCATATTTGAATATAAGCTCTGCCAGGGTAGTGATCATTTTCTGTTTTCTTGCTTAGTGTATTCTGAACACCTAGAAATTTTGTCTGGAACATGGTAGGTGCTCATTTAATAATTGTTGAATGCTGAATGAGTTATTTCATTTAATCCTCTTATTACCCTTTGAAACTCTTCCATTATTATCTCCATTTTACAGATGAGAGACTGAAGCACAGAGAGATTAAGTTCCTTGTTCAAAGTCTCACAGCTAGTGAGTGGCAGAATGAGGGTTTGAACCCAGGTCTCTCTGATGCACTTTTATGGGTCAGAAACTAATTCCACACCAGGGAAGAAATTCAGCACACGAAGGGTCAAGCAATTGTGGCCTTTCTTGGCTTCTCAAGCCAAAATAGTGACTGGCCCTGGGTCCATTGTTCTCCCTTGAGGTGACGTATCTCACACACTGACTTTGTCTTCTTTTTTTTTTTTTATTTATTTATTTATTTATTTATTTATTTATTTATTTATTTATTTATTTATTTATTTATTTATTTATTTATTTATTTATTTATTTATTTATTTATTTATTTATTTATTTATTTATTTATTTATTTATTTATTTATTTATTTATTTATTTATTTATTTATTTATTTATTTATTTATTTATTTATTTATTTATTTATTTATTTATTTATTTATTTATTTATTTATTTATTTATTTATTTATTTATTTATTTATTTATTTATTTATTTATTTATTTATTTATTTATTTATTTATTTATTTATTTATTTATTTATTTATTTATTTATTTATTTATTTATTTATTTATTTATTTATTTATTTATTTATTTATTTATTTATTTATTTATTTATTTATTTATTTATTAAAAAAAAAAAAAAAAAAAAAAGAAAAACAAACAAACTAATTCACCCACATACTGACTTTGTCTTCTTTTTCCCAGGAAGACCCGCAAGGAGAAAGCTCATGTCAGATGCTATGGGAAATCGAGTGAGGGTGAGCTGGTGGCTCCCTCGGTGCTGCAGGCACTGAGAGTTGATGTGGGACCCTGGGAAGTAAAACTGTTCTTACTTCGACTGTGAGGTCAAGCCAGGCACAGTGGTGATGAGCAGCTTTCTGCATTCCTGTTGAATAATTCCACATAATCTCTTCCTGACTATATTTAGACGATCACGATGTCTGTGTCTGCTAAGATGACACAATCCACGGACAATGTCTCCGAAGCCACCCCATGTAGGCAGAGTCCGATGTCTGCAACCACGCCTTTCCCATCCCTTCCTTCTCTCCTCCCCTCACAAATGTCAAGCTTCCCAGTGTGTCCAGAGAGAAGCCAACCTCCCTGGCACTTTTTTGGGTCATCCTTGGAATCCCTCAGTGAATGACATCATATGACCTTGTTAAATCTGCAAAAATCTTTTCCTTCTAAATGTAAGTATTTGGGTGAATGTGATTTCCTTTGGGATGGAGGGTCAGGATTCTGGCAGCTGGAGAAGTTCTCCACAGCTTGTCCTTTGTTTTTCTTTTGTCCCAGCTCCAGGACCCCCCCCCCCCCCCCCCCCC